>NC_056729.1:89430898-89650898 GCF_019279795.1 Protopterus annectens | reverse complement strand
GGTGATGTAGCACATTCCACATGTGTCTGTCAAGCCCACTATGAAACAGACCCTGGAACTGACCTTGGGGGACAGGATCATGCCTGTGTGTGTGCCCATGGGGGGCGGTGGGACAACATCCTCTGAGGTGGCTCCACCTGAAAGTAGTGAAGGACCAGTACATGAGGAGGCCTTAGGGTGGGTCTCACATGTGATGTGGCCTGGTAACAACGGCAGATGAGTTTGGAGAGATGGTTCTGCTGCCAAATATTCCCTAAACATGCTATTGTGTCACTGTTATAGAACATATGTGGGTAGTAATAGTCTACACAATCCTGGAACATGTCCAACAGCATGCATAGATATCCCCAGTAACACAGAATGTCAGATGTGCAGCAATCACATAGCAAGCATACCACAGGTATATATGGAACCATAGTGGCCCCTGACAATGGCATGCAGGTGAAATGTCTGTATAGCCAATACAATATCTGTCCCACTGGTAGGTAAGCTGTAGCCATACCTATTGAGTTGCGTGTACAGTTTGTTGTTGCTGATGTGGTGGGGGGCTGACAGAGATGTATATTAAGAACTATGGTAACCTTGCTGTATGAGTTGCCCAGACCTGTTTCCATCTTTATGTCTTTCAGGCAAGATGTCACATGGACGGCTCCCTGCTTACTCAGCTGCTGAGAATTAACTAAATGCTAAACTACCTAATCCAGCACTACCCTGTCTTGTTTGGCTGGGCCACCCATGAGCAGCAGGAGCGGACTCCCCTGTGGAACGACCTAGTCCACAGGGTCAATGATGTCGGACTGCACAACCGCAGCTATGAGCAGGTCCGGCATCATTGCTCTAACCTGCTTTGCAATGCCCATCTGTGTGCTGCTGCAGTCTGGTGATCACCTCGCAACAGGGGGAGGCCACACCATCCACCCCCCCCCGACAAGTGTTGAGGAGCTCCTTGCCAGCTTCGTGGTACCTGCCCATCCGCACAGCCAACAACTGCTGGACACCATTGTGGAGGGAGGTGCTACCCACACACTGGCTTAGGAGCATGTAGGTAAGGCCACAGGGCACATTAGTAGACCACTGTTGCATATGCATCTGCATCTGTACAGGTCGATCATGCATATCTGACATGTCATAGATATAGTTTTTGCTGCATAGTAGTAATAAAGAGATGTGCATATGTGGTTGTATTGTGGACATGTACTGTTGACGTACTGTAATGCTGCACCCACCCTGTGGCAATGCCACAGGTGTGGCCATTGACTTTGCATCTCTCACCCTCTTATGTAGGTCCCTCCGGTATAACACCAAGGCAGCAGCCTGTAGCTGGAGAGTATGGTTTATGTTGATGCTTGCCAATACACCAGGCATGTAATGGCTATGGTATATTCCATGCACACGTCTAACACACCTACGCAGAATGTGCACGTATTGTTGCTGTTAAATGCATGGCATCACAATGGTGACCATGATGGGGTATTGGAAGGGTATGTCAGACACCTGCAAGATAATTAACATCATGTCATTGTGGAATTTGTCCACAGGGAGTAACATAATGGTGGGAGACATGGCCTACAGTAGGGACATGTGTGAAACATCACCTGTATACAGTGCAACTACAGTGTATATACCAGTAGTACAACGGCAACTGTTACAGAATTACACTATGGCGTAATGTATTACTGTGGTCCACATTATTAGCTGGGACTAGGCTGTAACACGTGGAGTTCAGTGTTTGGGACACTGCAAACTGACACATGTGTAGGCCTTACTTGTCAGGCATCTGCAAAAAGGCTGAAGGTGGGGAGGGGGTGTCAGCATGACACACCAGTGCACTGCAGCAGGGATCCTAAGGATGCAGAATGGCCGTATCTGCACACAGTCAGGTTCAGGAACTGTGGCAGACGTAACCCTACCCCCACAGCAATAGTGATGGCAGTGTGTGAACACCAAGGGATGTGCACACGAGTAGACCTTGCAATCATGCAGATTTGGGGGACATGTGAAGGGCAGACTGAACATACATTGGTAAATGCAGATGGCCCATGCTAGTGTACCCCTGCTAGGAGTAGTGACTGCTGTAGTACACATAACAATACGTGCAACAAACCATCATGATAAGGGTGTGCACACATATGCACACATGGAGTGTATGCATCACGGTCAGCATCCACACACTAACACATTCCGTAGACACTACATGTGAATGCACAGGACATATGTCACATATTGGGCTCATGTACTGTTAATATATGCAGTGATATGGTCCCATGGCAGATCAAGAAAGGGTGCATCATGTAAATAAGGGAGTGTACATTCCCCATTGCCACAGTATGCTCTGATGGTTGTCATTGTAATAGTATTGGATTGGTCATACATGGTCCGCTGATGTTGATATCTGTAAACCAGACATCAGGCATTCACAAAAGACGTCTGTCCACATATCACCCCAGGCATATGTTGCTGAAAAATATAGGAGCTGTGAACATTAGAGCTGACATAACTGACACAGTACTACACATTCAGCAATGGGTTGTACACCTGTGAAGTTTGGTGCACAGTGCATGGCAGGGTGCAGAACAGGTGCACAGCAATACTGTGTACATGGGTGCAGTGGTATCCAGGGGAAGGGGCATCACCTACTAACACTGCACATGCATCACACACATGTATACTGTTGCTAGCATGGATTGACTATAGCTGCACTGCATGCTGTTGTGTACCATATGTTATGCATGTTGATGGATGGCTAATTGGAGGACTTTGTGTACTATCATTGTGCAACCTCACATGTATGTATATATGTGTGTGTGTGTGTGTGTGTGTGTGTGTGTGTGTGTGTGTGTGTGTGTGTGTGCATGTGTGTGTGTTGGTGGGTGGTTATTTTGTCTCTAGGGTCACTCTGGTGAAGTGGAGGGAGGTTGATGCATGTAGGATGCATGTGTGCATGTGTGTGTGTGTTTGTGTGGGTGCCCATGTATGCACATGTGTGATTGTGGGGTTGTTCATACAGCAGTACTTCCTTTTGGGATTGTGCAGTATATGGACATGGACTGACACATGACACACCAGGAATACGTATGTATGTAATCACAGGACAGCTGATAGTATAATAAGATCTGTATCATGGAACATGCATTGGGAGGAGAGGTAGAAACCAGGTATACCCTTAATATCTCATTCAGTAGAGAGGTGACTGACAACCCACATATGCAGCACTACAGATGCATTGGGGAATTACTAGACAACACCAGGGAGTGTATCCATATATAACGTTTGTCACATGATAGGTTGATTGAGCAACATATTTGGCATGTAATGAGCAATACTTATACATGACACTCCAGTGCGTGATATTATGGAGTGAACATAGTAGCCCCTCACATATAGGGGCTATGCTCACAATGTCCAGACATAGGGTGAACACTGAATGACAGCAATGAGGCCATGTTCATAGGTTCATAGGTAGGTACTAGGCTATCTGCCCAAGGGCATTTATAAGCCTAGCCAGAGTGTGTCAGCTTTCACCGCCCCATTGAATAATTAACTGAGCCTCTGTCTAGAAGAGCCAATGAAGTGATCCCAGAGGTGTATTTTCTGTTACTCATCCACTTGTCAAGGATTTTCTTGAAGAGTGTTAGTGAAGGGCTCTGCCAAATGTAGTTAGGAATTTTGTTCCAAAGCATGAGGAGTCTCTGTGGCAGGAATCTATCCATCCAACATGTTCTATTTAGTGTTGTGGTGAGGTTTAGCTCACTAGAGTGAGTGGCTCGCAGTGACTTGAATTTCTTTAGGTGGAGCATGTCCATCAATTCTGAGTTGGACATGGCTTTGTAAGTCAGGCAGAGATCACCTCTGAGTAAGCAACATGCCACTGAGTACAGCTGGAGTTTTTCCAGTCAGGCTGCATAGGACATATGTTTGAGGCCAGTAATCCTCTTGGTGAGGTACTTTTGTGGTCTTTCCAGATGTTGGAAGTGTCTTGTGAGGTACATCCCAAATGGGGCATTGTACTTTGTGATGGGTCTGATGAGTGACGAGTAGAGGGGTACTATAACCTCTTTATTTCTAGATGCAAATCCTTTAGTAATTAGATGGGCTACATAGAAGGATTTCCTAACTACTTTGGCAATAAGATTGTCAACGGAGAGATTACTATCTACCTGGGTCCCCAGATCTCTTATTACGTCTTCTGTATTAAGGGGGCTGCCACCTATGTGGTAATTCATAGGTGTTTTGTTTTTCCCAAGCGGGATGACTATGCATTTTTTGGCATTTAGCTTGAGACCATGACTTTGACACCAGGTGTCGGTCTCAGTAAGGCCCTTTTGGAGAATGTCCGTGTCAGCCGGAGAGTCAGTTATGGCTCCCAGTTTGCAGTCATCAGTGAACTTGGTTAGCCATAGTCCTCCTGTGTTCGCCTGCACTTCTGAGAAGTATATGCCGAACAGTAGGGGTCCCAGGACCGAGCCTTGTGGGCACCACTTGTGTCTGGTTTAGAGTTGGACCTGGAGCACGCTATTCTTACTGTGTGAGTTCTGTCTGTAAGCCAGTTGGCAACCCATGTCATGAAGTAGGGGTTTATGTTCAGGCTGGTGAGTTTTTCTATAATTCATGAGTGGGGAATGGTATCAAAAGACTTGGCGAGTTCAAGGTAGGCTGTGTGAACCACCTTCCCCTCATCTATGGCCTTGGTGACTGTCTCGAAGAAGTCATCCAGGTTTAGTAGGCATGATCTGCCCTTAACAAAGCTGAACTGGGTCAGGTCAAGTGTTTGGAGGTTCCCAATGTCTTTGTTAATGAGTTCCATGATGATGCGCTCCATAGCCTTGCAGACCAGGTTAGTCAGGCTTATGGGGCGATAGTTACCAGAGTCAGTTGTGGCTCCTCATTTGTGGAGTGGAATAACCATTGCTGTGTGCCATTCTATGGGCATGTAGCCTGTGGAGAAGCTGAGGATGAACAGAGTGTTTAGGTGGGGGGTTAGTTCGTTCTATATTTCGTGCAAGACGCAGCCTGGAACACCATCTGGCCCTACTGATGCTGTGCTTTTGGCTTTTGAAAGGGCTGTTTTTACCTGTGCGTCTGTGATTTCTGGGACACTACACTTTTCCGGTATTGTTGTGGGCCCTTTTGGGGGTGAGGGGGGGTGAAGTTTGCACTGAATCTATTTGCCAGGATGGTGGCGATATCAGTAGGTTCTGTATATTTTGTGCTATTTTGCACTAGCTCAGGGCAAATCTGCGAGTTGCCACTTAGATTCTTGACATAGCTAAAGAAGGCTTTGTGGTTATCTTTTGAATTATTGGCTATTTTTCTTTTGAAGTTAGCCTTGGATGATTTTATGAGGGACCTTAGTTTCTTACTGATACTGATCAGGGATGTCTTTCCTTCTTGGGATTTACTTTTTTTCTGAACTAGTTTCCTCTTCCTATTGTATAGGCTTGTAGGTGCTCATAGAGTGCATTTGTAAATGTTCCTGCATCTTGAACACTGTTATCCTTTAGTGTCAGGGCTGTGAAACTTACCACTTCTGTCTTAAGTAAGGTGAAGTTTGCTATAGAAAAGTTTTTCACTGTGGTTTCCTTGGTTGGGGGTGGTGGCGTGGTGCGGACATTCAGAGTGATTAGTTTATGGTCTGATCTAACCAGTGATGGGTTGATCTCCAGTGCAGAGCACCTGTCGCCCATGTTGGTGATGACCAGGTCCAATATGTTTTCACCTCTGGTAGGGGAGTTTACCAGCTGATCCAGGGCATTTGAGTTGATAAATTCCAGGAAGCGATGGACCTGGGAGTTTGTACTTGAGTAGTTTTCCCAGTTAATGGTAGGATAATTGAAATCGCTCAATATTAGGGTGTTTGGTAGGACCTTCATGTTTTCCAGTGTCTCCAGAAAGGCGGAGTGGTGGTCCTCGGTCATGGAGGGTAATCGGTAGCAGGCCACAATTTGTATTGCAGATTTACCCAATGTTAGTTGCACATGGATGATCTCAGAGGTATCATGCTGTGCCACTAACCTGGAAGTGTAGGTATCCTTGATGAATATGGATACAACCATAGCCGGCCTTAGACATAGGCCAATTAGGCGGCCGCCTAGGGCGCCGCTCTAGCAGGGGCACTTTTCCAGTATTTATTTGGTGTAGATAGACCAGGATAGTGGTGTGGTGGGAAGTGCCGTGGAGCCCTTTTACCTAGGGCACCAGTTGACCTAAGGCCGCTACTGGATACAACCCCTCATTTTCTGTTTCGGTCCATGTTCTGTGGCCGAAATGTGTGGTATGTGTTGTAGCCCGGTAGTGCTGGGGTGCTCTGTGGAGCCTTGAACCAGGTTTTAATTACTGCACAGATGTCGACGTTCTCCATACTGAGGAGTGCTTCGAGCGTGTGCATTTTGAGATTTAAACACCTGGCGTTGAGTAGCATAACCCTCATTTTTTTATTTGTGCTGTTTACGGAGGTGGGTTTGACTTTTGAGCCTTGCCTAAAAAAGGCACTATGGGGGCAGCAAGAGCCTTGGTCAGTATTCGAAAGCCTAGGGGTGACAGGTGCAAGCCATCTCTTGTGAAGCAATAAGGCTTGTCGAGCATGTCGTCCCAGGCTGACAGACACTGGATCCCATTTGAATGACACCAGAAGCTTAGCCCACTGTGGAAATTGATCATTTTTTCTTTATACTGCGGTATCATTCTTGGTGAGGGCAGGATGCTACTCAGAGTTAGGGTCATACCCACCTGGGCTACATGACCAGTGAGCTCTTCCATGTCTCTTTTCATGTAGTCCAGGGAGGTACGTCTCAGGTCATCCATACCAACATGAACAATGACAGAGTCATATTTGTACTTGTCCTGGAGTGACCTGAGTACTTGTGTTATGTGGCGGATTTTGGCTCCTGACAGGCAGCTAACAATAACCTTCTCATTGCCCAGTCTAGTGAGTGGGACATCAGTGTGCCTGACTATAGAGTCACCTATTACTTGTGTGTTAGGTATGTTATTATGCCTTAAGGGCTGTGATTGTGTGGCATACTGATTTTGTGTTTTATGTGTTGTCTGGTTTGTGATGGAAGGTGCAGGTTTTTTGGGTGTCTGCTTTGGAGTTCTCTGATGCTTTTGCAGGTTTTTATTTAGAGCCTCTGAGTATGATTTTTTGTATTTATGTGTATTTTTTGCCAGTGCTGATTTAGTATGTCTATGTGAGGCTGGAGGTGTGGTGCAAGTGTTAACCTTCTCCTCATGACTGCCTGTTCCAGTCTTGGGTGGAGAGAGCTTAGCCTTCAATTTACCTATATAATTGCATCTCTCACATATGTTAATGTTTTATGGTAGGAGGAGTGGGTTGTCTGTGTACATGAGGCAGTTGTAACATTGCCTCAGGATACCTACGTTCACCAGCTGGACTGGAGGGTATACCTGAAATTGCCCTTTGGTCATGCCTGAATAGTAGGGTGAGCTGCTTAGTCACTTGGTTGGTGAGGGGTGAACAATGAGCCTTGCTCTGCTGGGCAATCAAGTGTCGGGGTATATTAGTGCTTTCTATTAGGTCTGATCAAGTGCTGGTGATGGCATATGTATAGGCACTGAAACTGTATGCGGGGTCAGGGAGGTAATGGGGTAACAGGTCTTGTGTTGTGATCACTTGTCTAAGCATTTAGAGGAATGATACGTTAATGAGTGGTATTAATGAGTGTATGTTACCAAGTGTGATGCATGATGGACAACGCATGGGAATAAACGTGGGACTGTCTGTAAAGTCATGGACAGGTAGGTATTAAAGTGGTGTGTGTGTGTGTGTGTGTGTGTGTGTGTGTGTGTGTGTGTGTGTGTGTGTGTGTGTGTGAGTGTGTTTACTGTTATGCAATGCTGTACAGGTCTTAATGTGCATTTCTTGTTTTCCGCCACAGGTGGTGAGGTGGGTCAGGATCCCTCCTGCATGCAGTCTGATGCTGGTGTCCATACAGACACCAAAGATGATAATAGTACTGTTGAGGCACAGATTGGGTTTTCAGGGGCGGAAACAGCACCATCATTTGACATCCCACTTTTAGCCACCCCAACCCCGCACACAGTTTCAGTGTCTATACATACCCCATCACCAGTGGCCATAGTGGAGGGACAGCTGGTGTTTGGTGACAGTGCACAGGAGAGTGTGGTAACCATGCCTACTGAGTCTGGTCACAGCAGGCATAGCCAGATGCCCGGCAGGGCACCACATAGGCAGATGTCCCAGGGTGCTCTTAGTAGGGCTGCTGGTCACCATGCTCCTGACAGATGCGCCACAACTGGCATCACCAGGTGCATGTTTCAGGCTGTCATGGCAGCACAGGCACGTATGGAACATTACACCAAACAGTTCTGAGGCTGCATAGGGCTGCTCTCACATCTTCAAGCGACAACTTCCATGAACTGTCTGGTGCCATCCGTGCTTATACCAAGCTCATGGATAGATGGTCTGGTGAGATGATGGCCCTCATTGACCGCGGTTTGTCCATGCTTGAACATGTGGTGGGAGTGCGGTGATGGCCACATGGACATAGGCCAGCAACACCAACTGGCAGTCAACATGGATGTGTTAGGACACCAATGGGGCTCCTGTAGTGGCGGTACCAGCCTGGCACTGTGGGGGTGCTGTCCACACCACAGCAGGCCATGAGCACATGGTTCTGGCCAGTCCCAGGAGGGACCTGGTTTCAGTGGACATCTGTCATCATCAGGGGAGAGTAGTACATTGAGGCCTGTACCTGGACGTGCCCATGGAACCCCTGGCAGGCACAGTCCACATGTCTGTGGCAGGAGGCAGTGAACTGAACACTCTGCCAGGTATAGTCTGCAGCTGTCCATAAACACCTGTGTAGGGCAGCCACACAGCAGAACTGTGTGCTTGCATACCCACACACTATACAAACACACCTAGGGCAACCCCATACCTACACACACCACATCACCACGCCCAGCTCACTTCATTACACCCCTCATCCACACACATGGTGTCAAATGTATGGCCCACCCTAGGCCTCTGGCAAACCAACAACACACCCTGTGCATATGATGTTACCTGTGTCACATCCCTGCCTTCCATAACATCGACACAGTTACAGGCTAATATGGTTCTGATGCAAATGGTGACTGTACTACAGTGTACCAAAGTACTGCAGTGTAACATGTCAGGAGTAAAGTTTAATGCATACATGTCAGGTAGTGTAGCCATCCAGTAATGATGCATTATAGGTGTTAGTAACACTGGTTGATTATGGTCTCCATAATGTTATCCATTTGTGTTGTAGGTGTACATGTGTCAGCAGGAGGATGGTCTGCAGTCATATTCCACAAGGGGTATGGCTCTGTGGTGACACCATGGCTATGACATATCTGGGGTACAGTTGAGTACATGTCACAGGTTTGTATAACAGTTATTGCCTGTGCCAAATGGACAGGTGACCCGCTGGGATGTGTATAATCTGCAACCTGATGTAGACCCATCCACATACACGCACACTTACTTGGCAACACTGGAACTGGACCCCTACCTAGGTATGTAGTGCTACTAAAGTGTGTGGCTTTCATTGCACACACCACACAGCATTTAGGGTGAGGTGTGTTCCAGGTTACATGTTACATGCAGAACATTCCCAGACATGTACAGTATGCTAATGGGGGATGTAATGGGTGTATATGGACAATACATAGTGTGACATACCTTCATATACACATTAACAGACACTTAACAGGCAGACACATGTCCGAGAGACCTGGGCTTATCGCTGCTAACTAACTTGACAGTGTGTCCAATGTGTTACAGGTAAGCTGCACACAGCACATGAATAACTGGGCTGGATTGTGGTATCAGTTACCTGTATGATTGATGGTGACAGTGGTCACCATAAAGTGGTACATGGGACATATACCAGGTGTACCTTGGTGTAATGACATTGTACACAGCACCCACATCCCCCAGTGGATACTGTACTCCCTGAAACCCATGATGACACTCTGACATACCCACCATCACACATTTCCCAAGACTGCGATACAGTCCACTGTATATCCCAACAGTGGTACTACAGGGATAATGCACATGCCACAGGCATAGTACGGTGTTGCATTCTCATGCCTCAGCTATGGGCAGCAACAACACTATCTGTACTACTCTGTGGCAATGGGTATTGTAATAGGAGTATGTGGCCTCAGAATGCTGTACCCTACAAATATATGGACATGCACACATACACAAACTTGCCAGAACTCAATGGGTATCCCATGCATATCGACCCATTTGTACAACACTGTTTTGCTGGTACTGCAAGGCTCGTGTAGCCAGTAGGGAGAGGAGCATAACAGGGTACATGTAATGTACCATACAGCAGCAGTCACAACTGACTATGGCAATGGGTGTTGCAGTGGTTGTGAAGGCCATCATGGAATTCCCAAGTACAGGTGTGCTAACACACAGACACTGATATCCTCAGTAATGCACATGTACACAAGTACACATGTGTCAGTACTGGGGTGCATTGCTGCAGGTGGTCATAGCTGTGTACCTAGCTATTGTCCATGGAGAGATGAGTTGTGTAGGGGATGTGTGTACAGTAGTATCCTGTCACCTGCCATGTGGCAGCAGACAATCTATTGACATACACCACTGTGGTGACCCTCAGGGTGAGTGTCTCCTGCACATGACCACTGAGGTGATCAAGTTGACATGTATGCAACATGCATTGCACACATGGTTAGTGTCTGTGATGGAGACCTGTACCCAAGCATATTCTGTTGACTGTGGTAGCCTAGTTCAGGTACCCATGGTGTGTGGTGTTTACAGGGTGTTATCTCCTATATGTGCCAGTTCTTACACAGGTGGACAGACATGTCAGTGTCAATCAAGCATAGGCTGCCTGTACATATCCCAGCTGGATACCTGCCATCTGCACATCTGTACAGGGACTGACAGTCATCAGCTTGGCAAGTAGCTATGCAGTAGGATGAATGTGTTGACATATAGATGTTTGACAACAATATGTATGCCATAACTACATGTTGGAAGCCCTCACTAACATGTGCTGTAGAGACGGTAGTATACAGTTACATTCCACATGTCGGATCATTATCCAGTAGGGGATGTATACTGTGACACAGCTCATACACCAGGGACACAACAGGGAGGCCTTATAGTCCAGCTATGCCTGCAGGTGTGCCTGTTGTCAGTACTACATTTAGCACTCTACTCTTGCCTGGGAAAGCACTGTCAACAGTAGTACCGCCATGATACACTACATGCCAGTGTGACAGCACGTGCCCTGGGCTACTACCCCTATATGTAACACATTCACATGCATAACAGTGTTGTGCAGACCTCATATACTTGTGTGTCCCAGACATGACACTCACATCCCTTGCTACTGTAATGACACCACATAGGCACATGTACTGTACATGGTATTACATACACTTATTACAGATGTCATTACCCTGCTATGTTATCGGACTGGGTGATGAGAATTTGTTACGAGGGCTAAGCTATGCTTAGCAGGTATCAACATTGCTCCATTATAAAAGCAAAGCTGATTTGCCCACTGGTGAGCAAAGCCTACACTGTGTAAGCGCACACACATTTACCCATAGCTTAGCACTGCTTAGCTTCATGCAAACTCATGCAAACATGCTTAAAGCTGCTCAAAACTGTCTTAGCCACTCTGTATCTGACAGCCCTTGTTCTGCCTAGCAACAAAATGAATAGCCCTTGCAGGTCTTGAACCCAGGACCCACCACACTGCAGTCACTATACTTAACCACTATGCCATGACCACTGTGAAGACAGCTGTTGTTTTTCCAATATATATATATATATATATATATATATATATATAGATATATGTATATATAGCTATATATGTATGTACATCCTATGTATACAGATATGCCGATTTATGTAGATATATATGTCGATATCTATAATTATATGTGCATACATATCTATTCTGATATACCTATTACTGTTAATATATATGTAGACATCCATAAGTATATGGTCATATGTATTTATATCTTTATATGTGGAAACATATATTGCTGTGTATATGTATATATTTGAGTGTTTATATGTATATATATGTACACACACACACACACACACACACACACATATATATATATATATATATATATATATATATATATATATATCCTTCTATGTATGTCAATATGTATATGTGTATATTTCTATACAGATATATGGATAATTATATGTACATATATGTTCACCATATGTCCAGAACATGGAGTGGAGTCCTACCTCAGACCCAATAGTCCCAACCTCTTAGTGCAAGGGGATGTCAGGTATGTATTGCAAGTATATATGTAGACTGTTGCTACTGTAATTAGGGTTGTCTTAACAGACATGTTGTGTGTGGGAGGTCACAACTGCTTTTAACATGTGCACCATTGGCTACTAACAGACATTCCAAGGGCATCATAGTACAGTACCACTGCTAGCATAGTAATTATCCTGTGGACTACAGCAGAGATATGGCCAATAAATGTGGGCAGTCTGACAAACTCTGGTCAGTCCAGAGGTATACACAGAACCCCTTAGTGCAAGACATGTGGACCAAGCCTGACAATGTGGATGTTAACAGCCATGTAGATGGGTATATCACTTAAATATTCGACTACATATGCCCACATAAGTTATGCATTCACACACTCCTGTCAGTCCTGACATATAATAACCGCTGGTGCAGAGGTCACATAGCCACATTCTACCCACTAGTTAGTGATATACATCTGTACAGCATCCCACTGCTTTGTCAGATATACATGACAGTTATGATGGCCTGGCAGCAGTACATCTGGAAAATATCTGGGCATAACATCACACTGGGTAAGTACACTAAGCTGCTAGGCATTTAACAAAGCAATGTGCAAACTACAGACAGACTGTCACAACACTGACCTACATTTCTTATGGGGGAATCCACATGTACCTGCAAATATAGCAGGCTCTACAGGCATGTTACAGCACAGAGTAACAAACACCTGGTTGAAAGTGCATACCAGCAACCAATGTGAACACAGCCACAGCCACATATGGTAAGCTAGCTTAATATTACAGTGTCTGGACTGTCTGATCAACACCATCCTCATATGTGCCGCTCACACACTAGCCCTACATATACTGGTCCACTATACAGTGTGGTCCGATGCCTGTCTGTGGTATGGGATACGTGTGTGTTTGGCCCTACAAACATGTAAGTCGATATGATACCATACACTGGAGCAGCATGCAACATCAGATAGAACAGGACCAACTACAATTACATCTACCACAGTCTGTACGCAGGCCAAGGTACATATTCGCAATACACACATAAATAGATCTCAGTACTGTACACACAACCACAGAATGCCCAGGTTATGTCCTCAAATATAACCCCTACTATACATAATGTGTAGCAGTCTGATATTTCACTGGCTTGTTATCAGATATGATGTTAATAAATAATGGTGTACAGAACATATGCACCTCTTACTGCATGACATATGTACAAAGGTTGACAGAGTTGTGGCTGGAGGCACAAACACAGGGCCAATATTGACATGTTGCTGTGATAACCTGATACATTTACTGTTTTAACAGGGTTTGTTGTGACATATGTCCTATGAGGGATATGAAGTCAGTAACTCTCATGGCTGTCACCATGTACTGACTGCAGTCCTGACACTATGCTTCTGCAGTTCTCAGATAGGTGTTCTGTGAGTAATACAAGAAACAAAAGGCACCACAAACTGCCCAGTCTGCAGATGACCCTACAGATGGGTGTTTCCTCAAAAACATAGCACTGTCATGACAGGTATTAAAACATGTAGACCAGCCATATCCACACACACCCTGTTAAACCGACATTGCTCCAAATGCAGAATAGCAACACTTACATTCTGTAGTCATGTCAGGCACTCCCCCTTTCTGTGTGTTGGCCTGTTTCCACAGTATATATTGTTAGAGATAAATCCTAAATCCATCTGTGCTGCTGTTTGCCAAATGCCAGATCTAGGTCCTGCTAACAGTGAATGAAAAGGCCCAACACCAACATGATGTTCCTGGATATTGGAGTGTGTTTCCATGCAAATGGCTATGGGAATGTTACCACAGCTGTTCCACATGCAATCAGCTAGAGGAGGGCTGCAATTCATGCAGAGGCCATCAGCTGATCATGAGCATGACTTACAAAACACAAGCTGCAGCCTAAGCAAAGTAGGTGTAGTTCACCACATCCACCAGAGATGGAGTGAGAGAGACAGACAGAGACAAAGTTGGTCAGGGAGGGGGTGGGAGAGTAAAACCTAAGCATGTTTGTGCCACACACCTACCAGTACAGGGTTTCAACCCCCTGACTGATTATGTATTGCTATCACATGTCTATCCAGTTATTGCATGTGTCACATAGCTTACATGTTGAGGAGCTGTCCAAATGTATATGTAATGGTGCGCAACATCTGCAACAGTGATATGGTAGTGATACGGTAGGTGTAGTACACATGCCTGTTTCCATGAACAGGTGTCAGCGTTAACACAGCCACACCCCCTCAGGGACTCACACACATTGGCACACTTGGCAGTGTCAGGAATACACTTCCTAACTAGTTTGCCACAATATGGTAATGTGCAGGTATCACATGCACCACAGGGGTCATCCGGAGGTTATATGAGCAAAGGGCATGTGAAGGTGTATGACATCAGACAGTATGCTTCAGTATGCCAATGGGAGTTTTAGTGAGTGTGAATGTGGTCAAAAGCATCATACACCACACACAGACACAGGGTGCCAGTACTGACATGCATGCATGCATTGATTCACAGATGTGTAGTGGTTGACTGTGCCAGAAGGCTATACAAGGCTAAGTGAAGGGTATACCTTGGCATTAGGCCATGTGACAATGGTCTGCAGTGTGGCTCAAAGGTGTAGTGTCTGGAGTGGCTCACACAGGTGGGTATTGTATTTACCATCCAGTCACCTGGGTAACTGTTGTGTGTGGCCATTGCTATGCAATGCTTGCCATGTATGTGTTCTTTAGTCCATGACATGGACATTGTCTGGGATGTGCACACATCCCACATGCATGTACAGTGACATGTGGAACTGCACCTTGGGTGGCTGGCCCATGTTGTCTACACAGATTGTTATCATCAGATGTGCCAGTCCTGGCCACATGTAGTGGGAACTGGTAATGGACAGCAGGGTGATCATGCACCTACATTGATAGCATGATACAGGCATTCCCTGGTGTCAGAGGCATATGTCCATACAGGTCTTGTGTTTAAGGCATGGTATGTCCTTTGTGGGTCACATTTGATGTCACCACAGGTGTTGCAGGCGTCCAGTGGGGTACATTGTGAAGGTACACTGTCTGCATGTACATGCCTATTGTACTGATGGACAGGGTGCCATGCCCTCTGTAGTCCACTGCAATCACACCATGGTTACTATCTGTGGGCAATATGCAGGGTACTACCAACATAGCGGTTGTTGCCTAAGCAAGTGTGTCTGTGTATGAGACATGAGTTGAGAGTGTTCCCTGGGTAATACAAGGGTTGCTAACATTGTTCACCAGGCCTTGATGTCACATGTAAGGGTATGGATTGGCACCCCAGCCTCTCGGCTATTTCATACCTGTTATCCTTGTAAGGTGGACATTGTGACATATAATAGGGCCACCATATAAAAAATTTGCAAAGCCTGCACCACAATGAGTCCAGTTGTTACACGCTCACATCCACCTCCACACAGGATACAAATGACAAACACAGACACACACACTTTCCATGTCTGGGAGTAGAACTCCTACCTAACTAGTTTATCACACTATAGCATTGTGCAGTTACAGGATGCACCACAGAGATCACTGAACTACTCCATCACCAAAGGTGTATTTCACTAGGAATGACATCAGCAGGGTTGCCAAAGAAGGTCAATTGAGATTGTAGTGACTGTAAATGGCCTCAAAAGCATTGTACCATACACAGACAAAGAAACACACACATCCACACTTGCCATGTGTGGGAATAGAACCCCTACCCAAGTACTATACCACACTACAGCCTTAAGCAGTTATAGGACGTGCCACGGAAATTACTAGGCTACTCCTTTCCCAAAGGTGTATTTCAAAGTGAATGGACATCAGCAGCCTTGCTAAAGTTGGGCATTTGAATTGTAGTGAATGTGACTAGCCTAAAAAGTATTGCTCCCTACACAGACAGAGACACACACGGTTGCCATGTCTGGGCTTAGAACGCCTATGCAAGCAGTTTATCACACTACAGTCTTACGCCGTTATAGGACATGCCACAGAGATTATTGGGCTACTCCTTTCCCAAAGGTGTATTTCAAAGCGAATGACATCAGCAGGCTTGTCATAGTAGGGTTATGGGGAGGGCAGTGTGTGTGCATGGGCCATAACCCATTCATCTAGAGGTAGACACACCACACTCAGGCACACACAGTTTTATATTCTGCAGGTACATGTATACAACTGCTGGATGACTACTGACTTGTACAGACATGTTGCACAACTAGCACTTGCACCACAGAGTCTGTAATGCTCAGGGTTACCAGTGGCTAATTTCTACAGTAAGTGACATTTACACATTGTGTGATTTAAGCCATTTGGCTGTGTGCTTGGTGGGACAGGCCTCATGATGGAAGGCTCTTTGTCAAAGTCACTCTCTTCCACACATCTATGTATGTGCACTTTTGGCATATTATAGTGTGTTGCCCTGGGATATATGTGTGTATTCTTATCCAATGTGTGTGCAATGCATGACTGGTGCATATTGAGGAGTGTATGCACTAACATCTGCAACTGTCAGATATGTATGGTCCACTGCTTTTGGCAGACATGGGCTTCATTTGTTTAAGTGTGTGAGCATGCCCAGTATGACCTTTCAGTATGTTGCTGTCTGACATTGCCTTCATTTCTCTAAGTGTGTGAGCATGCCCAGTATGCCCTTCTGTACTGATTGTGTGGATCCATTCCAGGTAGTTTGTACTCCAGTGCAGACCTTTGTGTTGTACACCTACAGGTAGCAAACTGTTCCTGCAGAGTATCTGTAGATCATTTGGCAATATGGGGTCAACTGTGCAAGGGATAGTGTGTGCTGTAGGTGATTGTGCCCGTGCTGCTTCTGCTACATGGTACTGGTGTTAGCAGAGATATTCAGACATGTATACTGTTATACACTATGATGTTTTATGTCCTCAGGTACTGTCAGGTGGACATTTTTACTCACAGTGATGTCCTTGGGAATACAGGGTGAATGCAGCTGTGTCCAGTATTGTGGTCAAACTCCTACATATTCATGGAAAGTTATGCCATTCTGGAGGAGGAGCTGCAGACACTTGTTGCTGGTTCTGTGTATCCAGTTCAGCACCTTGGTACAGTGCTGGCAGAGGATCCCATACTTCTACATTCATCGACATGACAGTATGGCCTTATCTTGCTGTGGCAATACCTCACAGCTGTACAGATTCACACAGGTTACCCAGAGGCAGGGGTCATAAGTCAGGACATTACCCCTATTGTGATGTATGAGCAGGTTTGTAGCCACCCATTTATGTGTTTGCACTCAGGGATAGTATGTGCACACGGCTGTGTGTCGGACCTTTCACATTCCATACTGCCCATGCTCCCACGCCCCCTCTATTATTCTAACCTCTTCCATACATTATGCATACATTTCTGATACTTTCCCTATAGTTATCACCTCATCACAGCTGTGTCTTGGTGTTGGTCCACAGTTCATGCAGTGGGACATGGTGGACATGTCACTGTGGTTTGTCCACATGACCTTGCATATGGCTTATGTGGAGTGTGTTATGTTGTTATTTGGGTGTCCATGACATAACATACACTGGCAGTACGGGTGAGACACAGGCCATTCGCGGAGGCCTGTAGGCCATTTGGTGGTGATGCAGGCCAGCTCTAGCAGGCTGTTGCATTCTGTCAGTCCTACAGTCCCAGACTGCCATACAGTATAGGTGTGCTAGCTGTTCATGCCAATACTTTCTATCAGTATTGATCAGGTGATGTGGATGCTGGCAGCGTGCTACTTACATCTAGGGACACACCTGCATGGGACACCTGCGCTGCAAGTTGCATTCTTTCGCTATTGCCATACACAGGTGGGGATCATATTGTACCCATTCCCAATGGCAAGTATATGACCAGAAGGTACCTGTGGGTGGTGCTTGGGTGAGCTGGGTGCATGTGTGTTTTGGACACTACTTGCATCTGACTCACAGATATGCATGGGGCATTCCGGTTATGCTGGCTTGTGCAGGGACATCAGCCATTTCCCAATACATCAGTCCTATCACCTTTGTGATTAACAAGTGTTTGGCCAGACGACATCGGTATTCCCTACTACAAGCCCAGATAATATGATGCATACCTGTATGTACAAATGTAAGGGTGTGTCCATTTCATGGTTACACATTATATACTGTATGTCTGGGGTACTTTTCCCTGTGTATTGCTTGTATATCTAGCCCAACAGTCATGTCATGTCCATTTTTCAGATGGTGACACATATTACCACCATACATTTACATTGGCTTAATGCTAGCATGTGTTATACTGGGGGGAATTGTCTTTGGCACTGCAGTTGTGAGGACTTGGCCCTGTCATCAGCAGTAGTGGGCAATGGCACCAGGTCAAACCTCAACATGCATGCATACTGATCACTCTCACACAATATGAAACACACACCAAACCTAACACACACATACCTGCATATTGTACAAATGTTACAATCTATCCTCCTACCTTGGCCACTTCAGGTCATCTGTGCTCCACTGGTATTATACCTACACATACATGTTACTACATCAGATTGGAGGGGGGGCACACCTGACTGTTACAAAGTGTGTACATTGGATTGGGGGGGCACACTAGACTGTTACTACATGTCTAAATAGGAATGGGGGGCACACCTGACTGTTACTACATTTCTACGTAGGATTGGGGGGCACACCTGACTGTTACTACATTTCTACATAGGATTGGGGGGTACACCTGACTGTTTCTATATTTCTACACAGGATTGGGGGGGCACACCTGACACTTGTACACATTTGCTATGACTGTACTGGTATGTCAAGTACTCCATTACATCCTGTATTCTAACCTATTATGCTGACTAAAGGCATATCAGTGTACTACAGCTCTTAGGTTTGATTAACCTACATATCAGTTTCTGACTTCCTACCCTTCATAGCTAACACACCACTGCCTGACCTGCTGTAGTCTGTCTGTGTAGGCCTGTGGGGGGGGTTACCCATAGCCATCATTCACTGGCCTTAGCACAGCCTTTGTTTGTGCTTGTCTACAGCTGTCCTGCTGGCTGAGACTGTTTTTGGGTATGTGAACCACCCTGACTGGCATGTGTGAGTCATATGGACACACATGTGGCCCAGCACATTTCCTGCAGTGGGTTTTGTCGCCATATGTAGTACTGGCTACTAAGGTAACACCAGTATTTGTTACAGATCTCATGGTGCCGCTATAGGTGTCTTCCATCTGCTGGCATCCCATTCAGCCACCCAATTCCCTTGCATACTCACATCTATGCCATAGATATAAGTAACGACACATACTACTCCATTCGGCAGTTGGTAAGGAGAGTGACTTACCTTGTGGGTGAGCCAGTATTGAGGATGGTGCTGGAGGGCTGCTTATGTCGGATGCACATAGTACACTCCCTATACATGGTTGAGCACAGGTAGTGTCATGTTTGGCATCCCTTTTACTGTATGTGCGAGTCAGAGAGTTGTGTCATTCCCTGGGTCCCTCCTGTGTCATTGTATGCGCTATGCGTTGCCTTTTTGCCAAGGCCAGGGTATACTGGGCATGCCTCCTTCTGCCTACTGGGGTAGGCTCAGATTGTTCCTTCTCCAAGTCACTCTGTGCCTGTGCAGGCCTTGGCAATGGTGGAGGGCACTGTGGCCCTGCCCCATGCTGTCCCTGCTGCAGCTGTTTCCACAGGATCATATTGTGTAGCAAGGCAGATACGATGACAATTTGAGTACATGTAGCTGGGGAGTACTGCAAGGCCCCACTGGATGTATCCAGGCACTGGTACTGTGACTTGAGCATCCAAAACACATGCTCTATTACAACTCTGGTCTGTGAGTCTCCTCATTATGGAGTTTTTGTTTGGGTGTGTGTGCATTTTTGATGGGTGTCATCAGCCATGGCTCCAGTGCATAACCAGCATCCCCCACTAGGTGACTGTAAGGGATGTTCCACTGGCAAATCTCTGGTACAGCTACATTAGATTCCAGATGTGGGAATCATGATAGCTTCCAGGGCAGCCAGCACACACATTCATTATTATGACCTGGGCATTGCACACAACCTGGCAGTTGATGGAGGGGAAGCCCTTGCAGTTATGTAGACTGTACCCCACTCACTGGGTGGTGCTTTGATGCATATGTGCAGGCAGTCTATAGCACCCACTACCTCATGGTATTCTATTTGGTGGAAGAGATGCATATTGCTGGCCAACACCTCACAGGTGTTGGGGAAATATACGTGCTCATCGGCATATGCTGACATGGCATCCAGGAACTGGTGGAGTACCCTGGATGTTGATGCCTCTGAGATCCCCATGATAGCCCCAGTTGGCCTTTGGAAGGTACCTATGGCTAGTATTCTTAGGCCTACACATACGTTGGTATCCACTGGGATGGGTTCCCCTCTGTTAGTTCTGTGTGTGAAGCGTATCCGGCACAGCTCAAAATTTCACTGTAGGAGGTCCCTGTCCACCCTATAGCGTTCCACAATCTCCAGCTCATGTAGCACCTGGTAGGTTACCCTGGGTCTGTACACTCTTCCCTGTCCTCACTGTGGGTTGGTCAACAGCATTCTCATCCTCACCACCCTCAGCCTCTTCCACATGTTGAGGTATGATAGCTATTGCAGCCCCTATCATTTTGTTGTTTTTGTTTGTTAAAATTCCCCCACTTGTATACACCGGTTATGTAGAGTATGTGGGGAAAACCAGAGGGAAAGGTGTTTGCATAGTGTATAGTTGTGTTCTGGGCTGGGCTGGTCTGCTGCCCATGTAATTGGCTGATTCTGATACATTTCACCTGTCAGCTATGCTAGTTCTCCTAGATTACTTTCCTACTGCTGTTTTCCTTTCCTATTGCCTTCCTGTTTAAGCCCGAGGGCATGCCGCGCAAGCACAGTGCTCAATTGTGCAGAGCTGCTATTTACTGGTTTACTTTTTTTTCCTTTTAAAACCCAGTGTGTGGCACGCACACCCGCTTAGGCAATGTAAAGAGTGCTAGGCAGCCTCAGACACACCCACTTGCTTAGTTCTGTTAAGCTAAGGGCAAACCGGAGCCACAGGGCTCCAATCTGCTTACAGTATGCCTGACACACACTCCTATGATGTCAGATAACTTCTAGGCTTGCACCAAGATATTCCTGCTATTAAATTGTTGGGTGCTGACTAGCATGCAGGGGAAATCTGGGATTCAGTATCATTTCCCTCATTTGCATAGGATTGCCTGCTGATGCATAGTTACAGGTCCCACACAAAGCCTCCCCCCTTAGCAACCACTATTCACTGGCCATGTTGCCTTCTGGCTGCCATTGAGTATAATGGCAAAATAGTGATTTTGGTTAAAATGCTTATTTTAGGGGTTTTATTTTATTTTATACCCGATCCCTTTTATGGGCCGCTGCCCTCCGCTTAAACAGCCAAGATCAGCTAAAAAAAAAAAAGTTTTTTTTTTATTTTTGCAACTGTTTTCCATGCCAGTGGCCATATATTTGGCCATTGGCATGATTTCTACATAATATCCACCCTTTATTTGGAGCTGTCATGGCTCCGTTTTGTAGTTTGCAGAAATGTACTCTGTTACTAACCAAGTTAATTTCTGCAGATTACACTAGTCCTGCACGGCCGGCTTCCAGCTTCCTGGATTGCAAATTCACCTCACTTGCATGGATTTCACCTGCAAATGTGGTAATTTGCATACAGAAGCTGAGTCCGTGCAAGACTAGTGCAGGAGCGCTGATGCACATCCCTGCAGGTTATTCCTGGATCGCACTGCAGACATATTGCCTGCTGGAGCTCCTGCACTAGTCCTGCACACCGAGCAAGGCTTGCTGAATCTGGGGTTTGTCTTACTCTGCAGATGTTCACTTATCCTTATAACACAGTTAGATTGGGATGGCAGTGAAAATAAAAAATTGCCACAGTACTATGTTTCAAGTTGCTGCTGCCATAGAACTGAACTGTATGTCCCCTATCCCTACTGCAAATGATGTCTTCGTTCGGTGTATCCCTCTGATGTCAAACTGGGACCAAAGTAAAAAAATAAATAAAATAAAATGAACCCATATTATAAGAAAAGGAAAAACAAAAGCTGAAATCTGTAGGCCTACAAGCATTGTAAACCCGTGAGCCAGGCCTCTAGAATAATTATTTTACCAGCTGTTCATTTAGGACTTTAATGAGAATTAAATGCTACCAATGATCCAACAGGGATTAACAGCATGACATGACTCCAAAATCGTCCATTTGTTCCCCATCACTGGGGGGTAACTGTCTGTGGATTGGCAGTCACCCAGGAAGCAATAAGGTATTTTTCTATTTTTGGGACATAATCTCTTCTACATCAACTGATGTGATGGCTTGCTATGCCTTCCTCTGTGGATGTGTGCATTCCCCTATGCATCATGAAGGTTGCTGTACAAATACAGCTCATCAGAGTCAAGCACATCCCAGTCTCTGATGCTACACACCATACACTGCTCTTTCCAGTAAGTTTCAGCATTGTAGCTGGCTGTAGTACCTGCTATCTCCCTAGAATGCGCAAGCCGGCATTGGTTAGTCTGTCAGTCACATCCTCCCTACCTGCTCCTGCAATGCTCAAGCCATTAATTAAGCTCAGACCTTCTGGATCATAGTTAGAACCTCATTCCTGTATGCTATGGAGCTGGGAACACTGTCATTGTTAAAGGAGACTACTTACCTATTTTCCACAAAACACCACTGTATGGTAGACATTGCCTTAAAAATAGGATTCCGGTCAGATATACTAACATGGTTGCAAAGCTGCCCATTTTAGCACACTAAATCAGTAGCTTATAAAAACAGTTATTCATCTGCATACTCTATAAATGTTGGTGTGTCACAGGGATCTGTTTATTATATTCTGCCTTATTTAAAATGAAAATGATTGCACATACTTGCAATATGAGGTGAGTGCAGTGTGCCAATGAATTCACCCTCCTCTGTGGTGCATGTAATATAAATACATTTAAGCCATGCAGATTAAATTTGTCATACTAGTATACTGGCCGACTAGTAGTAAGTTAATTATAAATGAAAGTAAAACAAAGATCTTGTATGTAAACAAACTCTAAAAGATGCAAATCAACTACAGCACCTTTATACCACTGGAAAGTAATAGGATTCCATCAAGCAACATGTATCTAGGAGTAGTTTTAGGTGACATGGATGCAATAGTCAAGCAAATTCTTCAATAACTGGGCCTACTTTATAGAATAAACCATCAGATGACTATAAAGTATATAAAAAAAGTAATTCAAGCAGTTTTAATACCCAAGTTGGTTTGTTGAAAACTTGCTATGGGCAACTACCTGAATCATGTCAGCACTACAGACAGTGGCATGAGGGATTCTTCTATATCATCTTCTATTTTTCAGATGTCATTCTTCCATGGATAAATCCACAAACAGTCTAACCTGATCTTGCATACATGTTGGCCTGGTAATAACCAAACAGACAATTATGGTTAGCCTCACTGCATCAAATACATGTTTTTCCATTATCTTCAGAGGTAGAGGATAGCTCAATAATTGATTTGCACCCACATCATTGGAAAGTCCTGTGAACACTCGGTGCCTACATAGCAGAAGGTATAGTAAGTGCTGTTACAGCATGCTTCTGTTGCAGGAGGATGCTTCTATCATTCATGTGTTTATGAAGTGCACTGGCACTATGGGATGCTCTGCATTAATTTGTGTAGTTCACCTCTCTAAATGCATTAGCTGCTGATTTAAACAAGAAGCAAAAATTATATTGTTGCTTCTACTTCTTAAATTAACTGCTTTCAGTAGACTTTGAGAGACAAAAATCTGCACTAGCTCACACACCTCAAAGCCTCTAAATGCAAATAATCTGGACAATGCCAAAAATAATAGCAGGACAATTTGTAATTATTGTTCTTATAAACTTAGAAAATTCATAATAATGTGTTGCATTGCTATTCATTTTCTGTAGGATATGAAGTCACAGATTTTTATGATGAACATACCAAAGACATGAGGCAAAAATCTGGACATTCTGTGAAAATCTGGACAGTTGAGAGGTATGGTAGCTCAATAGTGTTGCACCAATCACCAGCATTGCAGGACATAGGTTACTTTCTAGTTAGGCAATTTTTTTCTTTCAGCACATGCATATTTTTAACATGAATTGTCCACAGCGGATTTGGTGGAATTATGCTATAGTCAATTTACAGATTGTTAACTATGGCATAATGTTTACTGATTCAGTTTGGTCATGTATTATTTAAACAAGAAACTGTCTGAGTTAAGGCTTGAACTTAGCATAATTAATACAGGTGGCGAGATAGTTTGGGAGAAAGTAAAGTGAAACTAGAGTGAGAGCTATGTAGTTTAGTTGATGGGGTGCCCTGGCTCTTCTGTCTGTAGGCTGGGGTAGTAGTGATAAATTTCATTGCAAGTGGAGAAAGGGTATCTTGGTGAAGTAATATGAATCAATGGGACCCCAAAGTATGTTGTATATGGCTTGTACTGGAAGAAGGTTTGTTTTAAAGTAAGGCAATGACATTCAGGTCAAGGTGAATTGTTCAGTAAGCAATATATTTTATTAGATAGTTCTGTAGTGTTGATGTGTTTTTTGTTAGATGATGTGGCAAACAAGGGTAAGCCATACTCAAGTTGTGTGAGCAGGGCACCTTTCGCAATGGCTGCACTAGCTGTTGATGAGAGGGCTTGAGATGTTTTCTGGGCCCAGAAAGGAAAGCAGTTGATTTTAGACCTACATTTCTGAATATGCTCCTACTGATAGTTAAAAGGTTAGTTGAGACAGATGCCTAGTTATATGAACAAAGTGGGGCTGTTAATAAAATTGTTGTACTAAGAAAAGTTTGAGGAGGCTGACAGCTTTGCAAATAATAACTCTCCTCTCAGATAACAAAAGCAATAATATATATATATATAATACATATCTGCCTCAAGAGCTTAAAAGTATACAAACTTTAATAAACAGTCAGTACAGTTACAGATTAAATATGCAAAGGAAAGAAAAAAATATGCATGTAATAATAAAATAACATTTAGTTAAATAGATAGGAATATTAAAATAAAACTCTATCTAGTCTAGCTAAGTACATTATACTTTCTCTAACTTAGAGTATTAAACAGTTTTCTGTTATAAGTTCCTAGAAGCTAGTAGGCAGAAAGCAGATAGCTTGCATACAGGGAAGTGTTTACTTCAATATCTTTAAAGCAAAAACAAGATATAATAAAGACTAAAATCATATTTTATATTTTAATTCCTCAGTTGTGTTGTAAGTTTTCATTAAATACTTTCCTCTGGATGGAAACTTTTCCTTAGTCGTTTTGCTTTCTTACAACAAAAGTAACTTAATCAGTTCTGCCACATGTAAATGACAAGGACTTAATTACACTTACCCCGAGTCAATAGATAGCATCAACAGACAGGATGTTAATATACATTTCCATCTGCATTTTAACATCTGCTTTCTTTTCACAATTCTAGTTAGCTGATTCTTTAAAGTGGGCAACAATTATATTTCATGACCTCCTAATAGAAGATATGATAGAAGCTATATTTTTAAACAAATTCACACATTTCCTATCCTTTCATCCCCTTTTACATTTACACGAGAAAAGATCACATTTCACACATTTTGTAGGCCAAATATATTTTAGTACAAGATCAGAAAGCGAAGAAAAGGAAAATAGATAATATTTTTAAATATTTTTTTTATCTTTTCTTCAGCCGTTGTACCATGGTATTAACAAAATGTTCATCTATATCACACTTTTACAGATATCCCCCAGAAAGCTTCTTTGTAAGCACCTTCTGATTTCATCAAGGCTGGCATGTTTTCTTTGGTGTCATTCTAGAATGCTTGAAGAAGGAATTTCCACATCTTAATGCTCAGGAACTACTCATGTCTTATAAAATTTTGTATGTATATTTAGAGGTGGGCAAGCCAGAGCCAACTTGTGCTTGGGTTGAGCCCAACTATAAGTCTGGTTTATAAACCAGCAGGTTAAAGAGCTGGGAAAGAGCTGAGCCTCAATCTCAAGTTTTCTTTTTTTGAGTAACTACTCACTGTTGAAATGTTCATTCTGACCATACCTGCTGCCTGAAAATACTTTCTATTATGTCCAGTCTGCATATCTAAGCATTGTGGTTGGCTGGAATACAAGAGATGGTGATGCAACATGCCACAGTGGAAAAAAGGGAGAAGATATAAACATTTTTCACGGGAGAGGACTTTTGCAAGACATTGTAGTTATACTATTCTTTCTTAAAAAAAAATTGCAGCTCATTTTGTAGGATGAGGATGCATTATTTTTTTTATTTTTATTTTTATTTTATTTTACATTTGTTGGCCGGTCTGGTCCAACTGGATTCATGTCCATTTTCAGCAGAGGCCCAGGGAGAAAAGCTCCAAGTGAGGTACATTAGAGCATTATTCATTAAAAGCATTTAACATTAAAAAAAAAAAAAGTTACACATATAGTTCAGAGAAGTAAAAAAAATATTTTTTACAGTGTCTGCAATAAGCAAAAATAAGAACATCATGGGGAAAAACAAAATTGAATTTAGTAGTAGGCTTTTGAAAAGATTAGAAGCAAGATACGTGAGAATTCTAGGAACAGAATACTAGCTAGTCAGGGTTAGAGCAGGGGCAGAGCCAGTGAGTTAGGAGGTGATTTTTGAGTTGGGATTTAAAGCTGGGAAGAGTGTAGAGAGCAGTGAGGTTGGAAGGAAGGGAGTTCCAGGCTTTTCCAATTATGTTGGAGAACAAGGAATCACCTGCTAAGTTGTTGGATTTACAGGTAGATATTATAAGTTTGTTAGAGGAACGCAGACTTTTGAGATTACAATAGGGGCTAATGAGAGTTGCGAGTATAGGGGTGCTGGTAGGTTTGTAGAGGATTTTATGGGCTAAAGAGAGCTGGTGAAATAAGATGAGATGATGCAGTTCTAGCCATCCTAGTTGTTTTAAGTTTAGGCAGTGGTGAGTTCTATAGGTCGAGCCAGAGGCAAATCTGGCAATACTGTTGTAGACAACAGTTAGTTTGGAGAGGTTAGTTTTGGACAGATATGTATAGATGGGGGAGGCATACAGTAGGGTAGAAATCAAATGGGTATGTGCTATTTCCTTTACTCCATAGTGCTTGCATGCTTCCATGGAGGGAGAGGAGCATATTTTAGTGAGAGAAATAGTTCTAGAAAGCTTGGAAAAAGCTACCAGTGCAAAGGAAAGCATGGACAGAATTATTTTGTGTTTCTTTGTTTTTACTCAGATAAGCCCCAGTCTCTCAATTTCCTTGATTTTAGCTCAATGCTGTGAATCTCCCAAAAGTACTTAATATATGCTTGGGAGCAAGTAGATGTGTTTAAGAGCAACATATTGAAATTACTACATTATTGTTGTAGCTTTTTCTTTTTTCTTTCACTTTCCTCACCATCAAGCATCAGATGTATGAACAGAACTGACTGTTTTTTGGGGGAAGGGGTATGAAGGCATCTTGCACATTAAAGTACAAGGCTGTCATATAATCACTGCCAGCAAAAAAGGGTTATGACTTGTTGGGGGTAGTGTGTTTACAAATCAAAAGCTGAAACAGCAAAATTTTACTGTAGTTCTTACATTTTTCATTGTTTTCTAAGTTTGAAATTAGTGTATAGAAAGAGGCTATCATTTTTGGGGCATAAGGAAAGGCTAGTTGTAGCTGATTTGGTTTGCTGAAGGACACTATCTATCAAAGAGTAACATTTGCAAGTATTATTGTAGTTTGTAGCAACTTCACAGCCAGAGGTGGTGTACCCTCTCAGAAAGGGTACAGTCCAACGGGACAGTGTATTTATTTTGTACCCAAATATTTAGGTCATTAAGAATACTGTTTTGTGCTGCGGTAGCATTGCCGCCTCACAGTAAGACATTGTCCTGTTCGATTGTCAGCTAAAGCATCTTCTGTGTGGAGACATGCGTGAATGGGCGTACTTTTGTTGAAGGTTGTGCATCAGGGCTGGCAACTCGGTACGTAAAAATTTACTGCCAATCATTAGCGGACCGGAGTTCCGCTGTGGCGACCCCTAACTGGGAAAAGCCGAAAGAAACAACAACTACTATTATTGCAGGCTGCCTTAAGGGAACTGAAATGTTGTTTTGTACCTAAAACTAACAAATCCAGCATTTCACAAGGGTTTTGTTGTTTCATTTAGGCGGTATATTTAGTTTTTACCTTGGTGCTGTTTAACCATTTCTTTGAAAGTGTTGAGCCTACTGCACACTGTACCATCTTTAGACCACAGAGTGACAAAATAAATTCCTTTCTACTAGCCTGGGCAACATTCCTGTTCCTGCATACAAAGTGCAGTACTTCTCTGCTGTGCTTATTAGAGTTTTTCCTGTTTTTCATTTTCAGCAGACTTTCATCTTGGGCACGATTAAGGGGATGACTGGGTGTAAGCTATTAGAAACTGTGATCAGCATATTGTCAGCATTCATTAATTTCAGTGAATTCTGGCAATGTCAATATCTATTTGGCTGTAACTTTAGTTTTTTTAATTAATTTGTTCTGAACTTCCAGACATAGTTATTTTTGACTGAGCTACTGTCCCAGTTGTCTGCTCTAGCTTGGCTCTTAGTGGGGTCTAAGAGCTGAGCAAGACACATGGCTCAGTTCTGGCTCGGTTCTTTCTCAAAATCCCAGGCTTGCCCGCCTTTATGGATATTACATCAAATTATGTTTGACTCGCATCTAAAGGCAGAGTTTTGAAGTTATCACAAACCGTATTCTGCACAGAATCACTTACATCTTCACACCCAAAGTGAAATAGAAGAACATTGTGGTTCTTGCTAATAACAATACAAATTAGGCAGAAATAACACTTCTTACAGCTTAAGAACTCAACAGTCCAACACAAATCCAAGAACAGTAAAATAAGACCAACATTCAATGTTGATTCAAAAAAATTCAATGGGCGGCGCAGTGGTGCAGAGGTTAATGCTGTCACCTCCCAGCAAGAGACTCTCTGGTTCGATTCCCGGCTGGGGTGCCTTCTGTGTGGAGTTTGCATGTTCTCCCTGCGTTCACGTGGGTTTCCTCCAGTTACTCCGGTTTCCTCCCACATTCTAAAGACATGCTTCTGGAGCATTCCTCCCCAGGCCTCTGCTGAAAACAGGATCTGTGGAACCTTATCGGACTTTCCCAGTCAACAAATGTTAAATAAAATGTTCACAAGGTTTTAATAATAAGCAAAGTGTTTGAGACACAGGCTCTTTTTCAATGCATGCATTGGAAAAGAGCCTGTGTCTCGAAAGCTTTGCTTATTATTAAAACCTTGTGAACATTGAACAATACAAATTACTCTGGCCTGACTTTAAGATCTCTAGTTGCATCCATCTTTCAGTAATAATTTTACAAAATACAGAAAGTGGTAACTAAGGAGGTGCAGACAGTGTTTGCATATAACCCTGAAGACAAGTGCAAGTTATGATGGTTTTCATTTAAATTAGTAATGAACAAAACTGATGCCAGCAGACATACTCCAAAAGTATACATTCTGCACCACCATCTTGTCCTCTGCATAAGTTGGTTTAATTAAGTTTTCTTCAGTTTCCTGCAGTATCTTGCAATACTAACAAAACTTGTGCTTTGGTGTGTCAGTGGGGCCTGCCAATTGCTCTCCATGGCTAGTACAGCAGTAACTTTAGAAATAGCATATCTAGGTGTCCTTTTGTACCATACCATCAGAATGTACAGATAAGAATTGCAATCAAAATTATTTGAGTAACTAATAGTATACATCTAAATAACCAATGCTAGTGACCTGAAGTCACAAACAAAGGTGGACTGTTGGTGAGAATTGGCTGGTAGAAAGGCTTGCAATCACTCCCATATGTCTACAATGAAACAGTTTGGAAGGTTCACATGTCTATCCATAGGGTCATCTTTAGCTGGTAAGGACTTGATGGCATTACACACACACACACACACACACACACACACACACACACACACACACACACACACGCACACACACATCTTATAGTCATACAAAACTCACAGCTACATGAATGCTATATAAATCCACTCATAAATATGAATATATCGGACTCATTATCATAGTAAGCTGGGTTTTGCACTGTGGTTAGGAATGAGGCTTTGATTTTGGTTCGGGTTCAGGATAGTGCTAGGTACAGATTAAAAAGTTAGGGTAAAGTTCGGTTAAAGGTTTAGTTTAGGTTAAGAACCAGGAATCATTTAGGGCTATTGGCCATGTTGCATTTTATCCAGCCCTGAATATTATTGCATATTTTTTTTCTTTGCATTTCTAAAGACTTTGTCCTTAGAAACTCATGAGCTCATGAATACTGCCTTCAACAAGTTTGTTTCGAGGCAGATGTACTAGACCTCGTTACTGAGGACTACTCTTTGTAGCAAAGCAAGAACCATAAATGGCTCTTTTCTCATGTCAGGACATTTAGTTATTTTTCCTGTACATAGTTTGTGACAGTGACATACATTGGCTCTGAAACTCTATTTAAGGCTCTACCATAATAGTTGACTTCTGTAGTCACTTCTGTCAGTTGACTGCATGAAGGTTTAATGGAAGTTATCTCTCAATGAATTGCATATATTATTCTAATTAGCCTGGTTACTTTTTGTTATTCCAACAACTTTTTTTCCTAACCAGTACCCCTTCTCTTTCTAATCAGACTCCCCATAGCTACTGTGATTGTATGCATATGTAAATGGAACAAATTCAGGATCTGTATCATATGTGCCTTCTATCCCTGTTTCATCTCTTTTGTCATACCTCTGACACACTGCAATGGCTATTTCTTCAAACAGTGAGGAGCATGGTGGATCCTGTATTTTTGGCCCTGTTAAATGTTCACTCTTCACTGGATGAATAGTAGTCCTTCAGAACTCTTCATATTACTTTTCTCAGTTGCGTTGATAATATTTGGAGTTACATCAGCTTGATAGCTGAGTAGGTAGAGTCCTACCAAAGGCGTATTATTCATGTGGTATTGTAATCTTCAGTGCTGACACCATACATTGACAAATCCCAGCCACAATATGTGTTTCTGCATTGCAAATACAATTTTTTTCTTCTATTTGTTTAGTAGAATGATGTGAACATGTGGTGTTCATATGCTTTCTCCCATATTATTAGTGTGTGGAGTGTTTTAATTCTCTGAATAACTAAATATGGCTACTGAAAAGTGAATGCGCTGACTTGTTCTGTTTCTTTGGCAACAGCTTAACCCTGACAGCAAAACATCATATGATAGAACTAGTACCAGCACAGAAAAGTCATCTGCTACAATGCTGGTGAATCACTGTCCAAGAGAGACAGGCTTAACTAGGGCAGTCAACATGAATCTGTGAAGTAACTACTCACTGAATCCTCTGACCAAAATCACAATGACTCCGTTTTATTATTATGTCAGATGCCGCATCAAGGGACAGCCATTGTATACTACTTCAGACTTAACAGTAACAATTATTTATTTCAGTGTTTATCTTGAAATTACATGATGGACTATTGGTGAGGATAGAAGGACATGGCAAGGTGCCAGACTGCAGAACCACCAGGTGGGCTGGACAAGGCAACAGGTCACAGGCAGAGACAATATACTCCTGGGAAGAACTGTTATGAAGTTTTCAACCAGACTAAGCCTGCAAATAAACCACAAATAGTAATGCTGAAAGGAAAACGGAAATCAGAATACTGCATGTATTCCTTAAAAATAGAATTGCTATGCAGCCACCACCTGATTCAATGCATCGGTGTTTGTTTTCCAAACAAGAAACCCTGTCAAAGATCAGGGACATGAGGGAACCCCCCCCCCCTCCCGCCCTCACAACATACTCAGAGAATAGATACATAACTGCTTGCATCTTCAGTGTGGAGGGCTGAATGAGTAATGAAGTAACATGTACAAAATATAGATCTATATCTCAGGATAGGGTTTAAATATATAGAACACAGTCCATAGTATGGTTAAGAACAGCAGGTTGTAGTAACTGCCATACAGCATGAGTAGAAGTGGAGAGGTACTGATCACTGACTATGGGAAATATGCAGGGAGAACGTGAAGACGATATGATCCTAAGCACGAGATAGTTATGTATTCAGATCTGCGTAAGCTGACAGGACTGCATCTTCTATTTACAGCTACCCAACATGACTGCTAGAGGGAGAGTATAACCTTCGGTCCCAGCTGTAGCTTAGTTTATCCCATGCCCTTTTCAGACTTACATTTGGCTACACAGTAAGGATGAACTGGAAGTCAGACCGTTTTAAGATTCAAGCATTCCTTTATATATAGTACGTCTAACCCATCCGAACATTTAGTGCTATTTAAAGTGCTGTCACTGCAAAACTGACATGACAAAGGTATTTGGTTTTGCATTTGTAGCTCTAGTGCTGAATATTTACTTTAACATTTACATTTGCTAAAATTTAAATGCCTATCCATTCTTGAAAATACAGCAATCTGCCTTATATATAGCCACTGATATGTTACAAACTTGCACATACATTTTCTCCACGAAACATAAAACAACTCAGATAACATTGCTCACCATAAAACTAAGATCACCCACTTTGATATATTCACATCTACATTTAATTTCTGATAAATTGATTTGTTACACATGTAGGTATGCAACTCCCTGTAGTGCAATGTCACAATTAGCAGCTACCTAAATAAATAATGAGTGGAAAAACTAAATACTACCCTGAAGTACATTCTGCATTCAGAGGGGTTAGAAATAAAGACTGCACAAAAATAGGTCTTTTCCTCCTGTTCAGCAATTACAACGTTTCACTGTGCACAGTGAAGCAATATATTTTCATGACTGTGAGAATGTAAACATGTTGCATGACACAAATTTCCCTGAATATCAGAAATGAGAAATAAGTTTGCATGCTAAAGCATTCAAGAGTATTTATTGGATTAACACAGTGTTGTTTATGCATGCATGTATCCATTTTAGAAAATAACGGTAATACAGAAACCTAGAGTCAGGTCTGGTATCCCACCTGTGACCCAGTGAGTGACAGGACTAACGAGAAAGAGAGTACAAAGGATTAGTCCAGATAAAATCACTTTAGATAGCAGATCTAGGAGTCTCTCTCTCTCTCTCTCTCTCTCGCTCTCTCTTTCTCTCGCTCTCTCTCTCTCTCGTTGAAGTTTCAAGTAGTTTATTCAGTTAAGTAGGTAGATGGATAAGTGTTCTTGTTCCATCCATCTTATGGGGACAGAAATGGGAAATACATGGTATGTATTTAACTAAGGAATGGAAGGAATCCTTTAATATGATAGGTACCTGTAAAACACTAACTTCACTGAAGCAGTGGGGATAAGGGAAGATCTTATTTATTTATTTCCTTCCTTTTGTTTACTGGGAAAGCCTGACTGAGTCTTAAGAGATCCCTTTTCAGTGGAAATCCAGGGACAAAAGCTCCAACAGGTATACAGATAATTACAACTAGAGTAGACAATTTACATAAAATGATGTATTACATTACGTAGTAAACATGGATTTTTTTATAAGTCAATGAGCAAAATGTAGCATGAGCTGAGGAGGATGGGGTAAAGATGATGATGCTCTGTCTTGATGTTTGTTCATATGCTTTGCTTAACAAACTATATGTGACTGCTATCAGTTGTAACAGTGAAAATTATTTACATACATTACAGGCTGTATGCCTCTGTTAAGCTATATTTGATCCCCATTTTGTAGGACAGCTATATAGATATTTTGCAGGATTTTGTTTTATTTTGTTTAATTTACTTATGCACTTAACCTATAATTGTGGATTAGGTCTTGAGAATGAGTAGATTCATTGTCTGCCTTTTTAGTTCAGTTGTTTTACACATTTTATGTAGCACATAGTGCAATTAAAGCTCTTCTTCATTTTGAATATATTCCCTATGAATAACTATATACCAACTCTGGAGTGGTAGTGAAATGAACAGTGGTTTAATTGTATCTGAACTGCATTCTAAATACAGTTATATAACCAGAATTATATTGTTTTTATTTCTGCAACCAGTATATAAGACATTTGCTACTTCCTTAGAGCTGTTATGACTGATAATGGACAATTAAGTACCTCTATGTTTTCACTCTTCTTTAAATACAAGTTTGATCCCCTCTGTAGAATATCATAGGTTCATAGGTTCATAGGTGTGTACTAGGCTAATGGCCCTGGAGCCTTTACAAGCCTAGCCCATAGGATTACCCTGGCATCATGCCACCCAAGTTTAGTTCCCAGTGCCTCTGTTGAGTGAAGCCACCGGAGTAATCCCTGGGGTGAATTTTCTATTTCCCATCCACTCATCAAGATTTCTCTTGAAGAGGGCCAGTGAGGTCCTCTGCTTGACATGTATGGGAAGTCTATTCCATAGCATGGGCAGTCTCTGGGTTGTGAACCTGTCCCTCCAGCATGTTCTGTTGATTGTGGTAATGAGGTTGAGGTCTCTTGAGTGTGTGATGCAGAGGGATTGTGATTTCGTTAGATGTAGCATTTCTAACAGAGCTGGGTCAGACATGGCTTTGTACGTCAAGCAGAGATCGCCTCTAAGTAGGCGATATGAGACAGAGAATAGTAGGAGGTTTTTGAGTCTGTCAATATAGGACAAGTGTTTAAGGCCTAGGATCCTCTTTGTGACGTACTTTTGCAGCATCTCCAGTTGTTGCAGGTGTTTAGTGAGGTACATGCCAAAAGGGGAATTGTACTCGATGATTGGCCTAATGAGGGAAGAGCAGAGGGAGACAATGGCCTCTTTCTTCCTGGATGCAAAACCCTTAGCAATGAGATGTGCCACATAGAAGGACTTTCCTGACCACAGTGGCAACGTGGTGGTCAAAAGAGAGGTTGCTGTCAACCTGTGTTCCCAGATCTCTTATAACACCTTCTGTGTTCAGTGGACTACCATCAATGTGGTAATTCAAGGAAACCGGGTTTTTCCCAAAGGGGATGAAGACACATTTTTTGGCATTGAGCTTAAGGCCATGGTTCTGACACCAGTTGTCGGTCTCATTGAGGCCTTTCTGTAGGATGTCATCATCACTTGGGGAGGTAATAATAGCTCCCAACTTGCAATCATCTGAACTTTGTCAGCCAGAGTCCCTTTGTGTTGGCCTGGACTTCAGAGAAGTAGATACCAAACAGGAGAGGACCCAGGACTGAACCGTGTAGGACTCCACTTGTGACTAGTCAGCAGTCTGACTTGGAGTCAGCTACTTTCACACTGTGGGTTCTATCTGTGAACGAGTTTGCAACCCACCTAGTAATATAGGGGTTGATGCCTAGCTTAGTAAGTTTTTCTATGATTCCTGAATGGGGAATGGTATTAAAGGCCTTGGCCAGATCAAGGTAGGCTGTATGAACCACCTTACCTTCATCCACAGCTCTGGTGACTAATTCAAAGAAATCAACCAAGTTGAGCAGGCATGATCTACCCTTCACAAAACCAAACTGTGTAGGAACCAGAGTTTGGATATTCCCTATATCCTTGTTTATTAGGTCCACGATGATGTGTTTCATAGCTTTAGATATCAGACTCGTTAGGCTAATGGGGCAATAGTTCCCGGGGTCTGTAGTTGCTCCTCCTTTGTGGAGAGGGATGACTGTAGCAGTGCGCCATTTGGTAGGGACAAAGCCTGAGGTGAGGCTGTGATTGAACAGGGCACACAGGTGAGGTGCCAGTTCACTCTGTAGTTCATGTAGAACACAGCCAGGGATATTGTCAGGTCCCATAGAAGCTGTATTCTCACTTGTTATTATTTGCTTTTGTTCTGCTGTTTTATCTAATGATAATCAAAATGAAATTAACCACATTAAAATGAAACATAGTTGAAGTTCCTATTAAACAATCTGCCTGATTTTTAGAATGTACATCAGCTAATTGTTTACCAATATGCTTACTGGATATTACTGAAGACACATTTTGCATCATTTAATATATGCTAAAAATGTAATGCTTATTGGAATATTATTTAAATGTTAATATTTTCAAAGATAAATTGAGTGTGCTACTTTTATACTTCAACAGTTTTAGTATGGATAATACTCAATTGAAATCAAGATTCTCTATTATGGCAGTAGACATTTTATTCAAAAACAATTTGCTGACAAGACATTTAGTTACGTCAGATAGTCTAAAACAAAATGTTAAGAGTAACAATTGTTTAAAAATCCCACTTTTGAAAAGTATGAAGTACACATAAGCTGACTATGTAGTGATCCTATTCCCTATCTGACTCCCACCTACATGAAACTTACCCAAATTGCATTGAGTATATAGCTATTACATATAATATGGGGGGACACTCTCCCTTACATGGAGTTTTAGGGTCTCTGCCACCCATTCATATGTTCATGTGATAGGTGCATTTGAATCTTAGTTTTTGAATAAGCGATTTCCAAAATATTGGTTTTAGTTTCAAATACATTGTCAGACTTATGTTTGATAGACTTGGGGTCACTGGATGACATTAGAAAACGTCCAAAAGAAATAATGGAAATATCCCCTAAGAAAACCAATGCAGTGGTCTTTTCTACTGCCTAGAAACTAGCTGCTCTCCTTCCATTCGTCTTGAAAGATATCCAGGACATCATCCCTAATGTCACCGAATGAAAATACCCGAGACTGAAACTCAACCTGCCATTAACCTTTAAGGTGCATAGACAGCATTACTCAGGTTCTGCTTCATTTAATTATAGTGTGTTTGCTGCAGGATTACACAGCTGCTGTTACCTTTGTCCATCTAGCCAATGCCAGAAATATTCTGCTACTTAAGCTTGAATATGGACTACCTTTACTAGCATAACATTTGTTCTACAATTCTCAGAGATTACAAGTAACTAAGAACAAAATCTGTAGATTTAGAATTTTGGCAAATACATATGTACATCACTGCAATTTACTACAGGTTGCCAAGTGACTGTCTGTACCAAACAAGGTTACCTTACTGTTAGGTACATTGCTCTTAAAATTTTAAAGCTAAGCTACTTCCTATCTGTGAAGACTGGTAGAGAAGGGTGAAGGCTGCCAACCTAGCCAGATAGAATTGTGCAGATAATTCTATCATTTGTAAATATGAATGTAAACTACAGGCTTGTTGTCTTAAATATAAAGAAATACTGTTACATGTGGAACTGGAAATGAATGTGACTACAGTGCACTCTACTGACCAAAGTAAAGCCTGTGGTGACCCTTTGAAGTGGATAGTGGTGCCGAAAAGTCTAGATGAATAAATTATTTCTATTGTTTTAACCAAGAGTTAAATTGCTAGATTTAAACATGCAAATTTATTTTATTGCTCTGATCCAGACCAGCTGCAAGATAACAAAAGGGAGATGTTAAGAATTTAAACGTAGTTAATCTGTCAGCCTGGGAACACCAGGAAAGTGTGAAAGAGGATGTAATGTTTATCAGAACTGCAATAGCAATTTAAAGAGAGAATCAGAAGGCATTAAGCATTTTTGTCTTGAACATCCAACTCAGCACTGCCTTATGCTCTCTTTATGTAAGTAAGTTATTTTAGAAGTGTATTTTCCTTTAGCAATAGTTACAAAATTAGAAAGATTAGACTAAGTGTTTTTCTGTGATGTCAAAACTGTACTACTGATTTATTTTAAATATTTCTGTGTGATCACTGAACTCTTTACTAGCACTGGCTGTGTAGTAGAAAGTATTGTCTTGTGGTTTTAATTATTTATTATTAAATATTTTGAAACATTTTAACTGTGGCTAGTTTATGTAGAGATAATTTAAGCTCTTTAGAGAACTTGTATGCCATTGGTAAAACTATACAAAGCCACTCTAGTAAGCCTTGACTATAGTCATCCTACCAATTGGATAATAGTATTGCACAGTAATAATTGGATACCCTTTTAAGGGTCTTTGATTAGCTGATAAATGTAAGTGGGTGGTGACAAGTGGAACTACCATATAGTCTGGGAGAAAGGGGCACAGCTAGAGAACCTGTGCCAGCCTTCCCCAGGAGTGTCTGTGTGGTTGTATAAACACTTATCTCAAAGTGCATGTGTGTGTGTGTGTGTGTGTGTATGTGTGTGTGTGTGTGTGTGTGTGAGCTACTTGGGCAGGGACACGAAGCACTGGTTGGACATTGAGGGTGCTAGAGGTTTTAGCTTGCCCACTAGGCTGAGATCTGGACCCTATAGCTGTGCCAGTGGGGAGTCTTATTGGGGACCTGGAGAGCAAGGGAGTGACCAGTCCCAGACTGACTGTGATCTCTGTGTCCTCTTAAGGGAAATTGCACTTTACTGTGTGTATTTGTTATCCTTTCCTCCTATATGAGGAGCCACCCTCTGGTGTTAGTGGTGAGGATTGAGTCTCCTTGATTGCTGGACCAGAGCACAGGCATCACATATTAATTGGTGGCAGTGGTTGGGATATCCACCTCACATATTAATTGGTAACAGTGGTTGGGATATCCTCACATTTGTGTTTGGCAGTGGTGAGATATCCACATCACATATTAATTAGTTGTCAAATACTAATTGGCTTGTAGTGGCGTGGGTAGAGTGAATCCTGTAGCTTGTGTACAGTGAGCTTTGAAGGTGTTTTTGTACTCTAAAACAGCCACACAGTAAAAACTCAGAGTTCAGATCACAATTGTTTTATTTCTTTTGTTAGCTTAGTTAGTCAGGGTGAGCAGACAGCATGTCAAGAGAGGAGTATGGAAAGCTGACAAGGAGCCAGCTGGTGGAGATGTGCCAGGCTAGGGGACTGGTGCATGGAAACCTGACTAAGGCAGACCTGATTGCAGCTTTTGTTACAGCTGCATCAGAAAACAGCAACCATGAGGACAATCAGACTGGCAGTGGAGATATAATTCCCTCAGAGAATGGACAGCTCAACCTTTCTGCAGTGGACTTAAAAATCCAGCTGGAGCAAAAGAGACTTGGAGACCTGGAGCTAAAGAGAGCTAAAGGTTGGGAGGTTAGCCTAATGGTTAAGGTGTTTGCCTTACAAACACAAGGTACAGGGTTTGAATCTCACAAGGGATAATTGGCTAGGCTTAAAATGGCTCGCAAGGGCAGTTAGCTTAGTACTAACCTATGAACCTATGAACCTATGAGACCTGAGTTGGAGGCCAGGCATGTGGAATTAGAAGGAAATGAGAGACTGCGACGTTTGCAGGCTGAGGAGAATGAGAAACTGTTATATCTGCAAGCTGAGGAACAACAAGAGGCAGAGGCAGCAAGAGAAGGAGATGCTGACTGTTCACCAGAGTCATAGAGGTAATGGGGAAAGAAGTATCTGGACCCCAGAAGCACTAAAGGTAAGTAAATTTCTTCTGCAGTTTAAAGAGGGGGATAATTCTGATAGTTTCATTCATATGTTTGAGAGGGTATGTAAACAGTATGAAGTTGACCAAGGGCTCTGGGTACGGTTCCTGACCCCCTTACTCCATGGTAAAGCTGTAACTGTTGTATCAAAAATGCCTGATGCTGACTGTTTTGATTATACTGCTGTAAAAAATGTCTTTTAGAATGTTTTAAGCTAACACCTGAAACGTATAGGAAAATGTTTTGTGAGCATAGACGCAAGGCAGATGAAAGTGTGTGTGAATATGTTGCTGAACTGTGCATTTATTTCCATAGGTGAGTGAGTGGATGTCAGGTCACCACTTTTGAAGGGCTGGCTGACCTTTTAGTGAGGAAACAAGCCCTTAATACTTTGCCTGGGGACATGAGGATCTGGTTAGCTGATATTCAATGTGCTACTTCAGATGAGTTGGGGAAGAAGGGAGACCTATACCTGGCAAGCAGGGCAGCCCTGCACAGCAAAGGGACCCCCAGTACTGCTCATGGGTCTAAAGGAATCCATGGTGGGTAGCACAGAAAGCCACAACAGAATCTGCCAGTAGCAGGGAAAGCCACTAGTCCAGGTACACATCCAAGAGCTAGGGTTAAATGTTTTGAATGCAATCAGTGGGGCCATGTGGCATACAGGTGTCCACAGAGGCAAGGTGGGGAACCAAAGGTGAGGGAGCCAGTAAGTGGGAAATACAAAATGCCAATAGTAGGTTGTCTTGAGACAACAGGGGTACTAAACTACCATCCTGCAGATGTCCTGAGAGGGAAGGATTTGGATGAGGCAGTACCATGTAGTTATGCAGTTACATGCTGTCAGGCTAGGAGACAAGCATGTAGGTCTGGTAGCCTGGGGGAGACCCAGACAGACTGCATACTTGCAGCCAGGACTGGTGAGGTGGCTACTTAAGGGAGGGAGCTACTCCTGTAGCAGTGAGACTGAATGTGAGCCACGGCTGCTTGTGGGTACTCATGGTCCCCTGGACAGAGTGACTGCAAAGATAGAGGTGAGTAGTACTACCCAGGCTGACAGTGAGGCACCACTGTCAGAGGATGCCAGACTTGCTGTGGAAGGGGAGCTGGGAAGGCTTACAAGGAGAGAGTTGAGACAGGCATAGCTCTCAGAACCTACATTGCAAGGCCTGAGGCAGGTAGCTAGGGAGGCACCTGATTCTCAAGGAAATGGGGAATCTGTATACTGGGACAAAGGGTTACTATAAAGAAAGTGGACCCCTGAGGGAGGGCCAGAAGGTGAGAGAGTACAGCAGTTGGTAGTGCCTAAAGGCTACCATCTGGCGCTTCTAGCCATAGACCATGATATTCTTTTGCAGGTCATATGGGCATAAAACATACAAAGAGGCATATTATGCAGAACTTCTATTGGCTTGGAATTTCCAGAGATGTAACAGGGTACTGTAGGACCTGTGAGCAGTGCCAAAAGGTAGGCAAGGCAGGAGACAAGGTGAGAGCCCCTTTGATGCCTTTGCCTGTGATTGAGGAGCCATTTCAGAGGGTAGCTATGGATATTGTGGGTCCTCTGAGTACCCCAAGTTTCACAGGAAAAAAGTATATCCTAGTGGAAGTGGATTATGCTACACAATACCCTGAGGCAGTGACTTTGCCCTCCATTGAGGCCGAGAAGGTGGCAAATGCTTTGTTAGAGATTTTCAGCAGGGTAGGTTTCCCAAAAGAAATTCTGACTGACAGAGTTGCCAATTTCATGTCAGAACTGCTGGCTTGTCTATGGAAGTCCTGTGGGCTGAAACACATGAAGACCACCCCCTAACATCCCCAGACTAATGGTCTTGTTGAGATGTTAAACTCTGCAATCAAGTCCATGCCATGGACATTTGCAGATCTGTTTAAGATGGAGTGGGACAAATATTTGCCCCATCTGTTGTTTGCTTACAGAGAAGGTCCCCAGGAATCCACAGTTTTTTCACCCTTTGAGTTGCTGTATGGGCATGGGTGAGGGAACCACTAGATGTAATTCAAGATGAGTGGGAAGGTGAGTGCGAGTCTCACAAGCAATCTGTTGTGGCATACATCCTAAACCTCAGGACAAGGCTTAGGGAACTGATGGGCTTGGCCCAGGAGAACTTGGCAGAAGCCCAACAACAGAAAACGGTGTGGTATGACAGCAATGCTCGAGCTAGAGAGTATGTTGTGGGGCAGCAGGTAATGGTTCTCATTTCTGTCAGGCACAAGCTGAAAGCAGCTTGAGAGGGTCCTTACAAGGTGGTAAGAAAGGTAAGCAATGTTAACCACATGGTGGAACTGCTAGGCAGATGGCAGGGGCACAAATTGTACCATGTTAATATGATGAAACCTTACCATGATAGGGAGGCCCTTGTGCTGAGCATTTGCAGTGGATTGCAGGAGGAGTCTGAGGGAGATCTGGGGACTGATCTCCTCAGTGAGGCTCAGCTTGACACCTCAGTGGAAGGGGTAGCAATGCCCCAGCAGATATCCCCTACCCAGATTGGAGAAATCCGAGCAGTGTTGCAGGAATTTGGGGACATGTTCACTGGGAAACCAGGGTGCACCCACCTAGTGCAGCACCAATTGGGTACAGGACCCCAAAGGCCTATTAGGCAGGCATTTTATAGGGTGCCTGAAAGAGTCAGACAGACTCTGAGGGAGGAGGTACAGGAGATGTTGGAACTAGGGGTGATTTAAGAATCCAACCGTCCCTGGGCCTCCCCAGTGGTGCTGGTCCCAAAGGAGGATGGCAGTACCAGGTTCTGTGTGGACTACAAGAAACTAAATAGTCACACAGAGTCAAATGCTTACCCCATGCCTAGGACAGATGAGGCCCTAGAGCAGCTGGGTGGGGCTATGTATCTTACAACCATTGATCTTACCAAGGGTTACTGGCAGGTGCCCTTGACTCCCAGTGCTAGAGAGAAGTCAGCCTTTGTGACTCCTTTTGGCTTGTTTGAGTTCACAAAGATGCCCTTTGGGATGAAGAATGCCCCAGCGACTTTCCAGAGGCTGGTAGATCATATCCTAGCAGGAGGGTTTGCCCTTGCCTACCTAGATGATATTGCCATCTACAGCCATTCCTGGCCAGAGCACCTTCAGCCTGTCCGGGAGGTGCTGGGCAGACTACAGAGGGCAGGGTTGACCATTAAGACAAGAAAATGTCAGGTGGGTATGGAGGAGGTCTCCTACCTAGGACATAGAGTGGGGAGTGCTAAGATAAGGCCAGAAACTGCCAAAGTGGAAGCCATTCAGGCATGGCCTGCACGCGTTACTAAAAAGCAGGTGAGGGCATCTTTAGGGACAGCAGGGTACTACAGAAAGTTCGCCCCCAGTTATAGTACCATAGCTGTTCCCCTAACAGACCTGACAAGGAAGAACAGTCCAGATAAGGTAGTGTGGACCCCAGCATCTGAACAGGCATTCCAGAAGCTTAAAGAGGCTTTGGGAGGACCCCCTGTGTTAGCCAGTCCAGATTACAACAACGGATTTGTTGTGCAGGTGGATGCTTCCAACCATGGGGTGGTGGCTGTACTTAGCCAGATTTCTTCAGAGGGGGAAGAGCACCCAGTGGTTTATCTCAGTCATAGGCTCCAACCTAGGGAGGAATGTTATGCAGCTGTAGAAAAGGAATGTCTAGCCATAGTGTGGGCACTGAAGAAATGTCAGCCTTATCTGTATGGAAGGAAATTCACTGTTATGACAGATCACAACCCCCTAACATAGTTAAACAGAGCCATCAAGAAAAATGCCAAGTTGCTAAGATGGAACCTGGGGTTGCAAGCATATCATATGTCAGTGCAGCACTGCAGTGGGGTTAGCAATGCCAATGCAGATGGGCTCTCAAGACAGGGAATGGGGTGAGGTACACTCAGCTAGACCTAACCCTCTCAAGTGGCATTTCTCAAGGGTCACTTGAAAAACTTGCTTGAGTTTTCTGGGCGGGGGGAGAAATGTGAAGACTGATAGAGAAGGATGAAGGCTGCCAGCCCAGCCAGATAGAATTGTGCAGATAATTCCATCATTTGTAAATATGAATGTAAACTACAGGCTTGTTGTCTTAAATGTAAAGAAATACTGTTACATGTGGAACTGGAAATAAATGTGATGTGACAACAGTGCACTCTACTGACCAAAGTAAAGCCTGTGGTGACCCTTTGAAGTGGATAGTGGTGCCGAAAAGTCTAGATGAAGAAATTCTTTCTATTCTTTTAACCAATAGTTAAATTGCTAGATTTAAACATGCAAATGCATTTCTATTGCTCTGTTCCTGACCAGCTGCAAGATAACAAAAGGGAAATATTAAGAATATAAATGTAGTTAATCTGTTAACCTGGGAACACCAAGAAAGTTTAAAAGATGATGTAATATTTATCAGAACTGCAATAGCAATTTAAATAGAGAGAATCAGAAGGCATTAAGCATTTTTGTCTTGAACATCCAACTCAGCACTGCCTTATGCTCTCTTTATGTAAGTTATTTTAGAAGTGTGTTTTCTTTTAGCAATAGCTAGAAAATTAGAAAGATTAGACTAAGTGTTTTTCTGTGATTTCAGAACTGTACTACTGGTTTATTTTAAGTATTTCTGTGTGATCTCTGAACTCTTGACTAGCACTGACTGTATAGCAGAAAGTATTGTCTTGTGGTTTTAATTATTTATTATTAAATATTTTGAAACCTTGCTGGTTTGTGTAGAGATAATTTAAGCTCTTCAGAGTACTTGTATGCCTTTGCTAAAACTGTACATAGCCACTCTAATAAGCCTTCACTGTAGTCATACTACCAATTGGATAATAATATTGCACAGTAATAACTGGACTCCCTTTGAAAGGGCCTTTGAGTAGCTGATAAATAGTGGGTGGTGGCAAGTGGAACTACCATATAGTCTGGGAGAAAGGGGCACACCTGGAGAACCTGTGCCAGCCTTCCCCAGGAGTGTCTGTGTGGTTGTATAAACTCTTATCTCAAAGTGCATGTGTGTGTGTGTGTGTGTGTGTGTGTGTGTGTGTGTGTGTGTGTGTGTGTGTGTGTGTGTGTGTGTGAGCTACTTGGGCAGGGACATGAAGCACTGGCTGGACAGAGAGGGTGCTAGAGGTTTTAGCTTGCCCACTAGACTGAGATCTGGACCCTATAGCTGTGTCAGTGGGGAGTCTTATTGGGGACCTGGAGAGCAAGGGATTGACCAGCCCCAGACTGACTGTGATCTCTGTGTGCTCTTAAGGGAAATTGTACTTTACTGTATATATTTGTTATCCTTTCCTCCTATATGAGACACCCCTCTCTGGTGTTAGTGGTGAGGATTGAGGCTCCTTGATTGCTGGGCCAGGGCATGGGCATCACACCACCTCTGAAGGCAAAGTTACCAATAACTGAGCATTACTATCCTCTGAGAAGTAGTCAAAATGGCAACATTTCTCTAGCATGGCTATACTTGAAAACAGCAGTGGGTGAGAGACCCTTCATCATTCTGAGACCAGCCATTTGGAACTACCTAAGTAAAAAAACAGCAAACAATGGAAGCCTTCAATGATTTCCTTAAATAACACCCCTTCAAAGAATACCATTGCATCTGCTGTTGTGACTATGTTTTTTTGGGCTCCCTTTTGAAATGTCAGGACTCACGGTCCTGAGTCCCAAAATACTAAAAAATAAATAAAAAAAATACTTAAAATACAGAAAAGCAAATATTAAACATAGCTTTCCTCCTTTAAAACTGCTTTTTTTTTGCAGGAGTAGACATACCTCTCTGTACCCACACCATTGTGTGGCCCAAGCCCTCTACACCTTTAAATGTCAGTCCCAGACTTATTATATATAAGTCCAGATTTTGGATCATTCAGACTTCACATTCCAGGACTTGGCATTGCAAGCCTTGATGATTCAAACATTTGCCATTGATTTAATTTATCTGTTCTCAAGACTCAGTTTTGAAGTATGAACTATACTACTTACTTGAACTGTATATAATTTTTGTACAAACATATACAAGTTTATACCATTTACTTGACAGAGTAATGTAATTATTTCTTGCTGTCCTAAAGCTTTCTATTGTTTTGATATTTATTTTTAACTCAGTACTTATACTGTTGGTTATTTTTATTAACCTGTATTTAAATACTTATTTTGCTCTTGGAACTTAAGTCATGGATAAAAAGGGTCACCTGACCAGCCCGCTTACCCAGTAAAGAAATATAAATAAATAAATAAATAAACTCAGTATCACACTCTACTGAGTTTTGATGGTTGTTCCCATCATAAATTATCAGAGTAGATACTTATGTACCTGCCAGAAGGAAGGTCATTAAAATTAGATCAGTAGTAAAAGGAAAACAGCATAACAAATATCATCTTGGATGATATAAAACAGTAAGTTAGATGTAAAACAGAAGGTACTTAGTACCAGTGTCTCTAGCTGGCACAAAAAAGTTATTTGAACATGTAGCTTTGATGGGAGAACAGTGTCTAGAAGGACTTCATACTGACAACCATGACTTGGAAAGAAACATACTGTGATGCACAATATATGGAAGGCATATAAAGAATAATACTAAGACATGGAAGTGGTGTGTTCAAATATATAAGGGAAGAGTTAGGCCGAGAAAGTGAACAAAGAGAGGAAAGACCATGGGTCACACTAGAGAATAGGAATGACAACAGAATCTGCACATGAATTATGTAAAAAAATTCCTCATGATGAACTTGCAGGACAATTGTAAAGCATAGCCTTATGATGGCAGTGACATTGGGAGTAACATTAGGGAATTAGTATTCCAGATGTTAAGTTATATACAGAACTGCAACCATGTCTAAGAGCAGGAATATTACTGATGCCTTTTGCAAGATACAGGCCTCAGACAGACAATATCAGAACTACCCTGAGAAAGAGAAGCTTTTGTTTTCGCTTTCTCGGAATATCTCATCTCTGACGATAAGCAATCATTTGGGTAGAAATTATCATCAAGAGGGTTCTTCAAAATCAGCTTAACTACAGGGTGATGCCAAACTTGACATGTCTAATTTCAGGAAAGCAGGCTTTAACAATTTATTTCTTATTTAACATTTGTTGACCGGAAAAGTCCGACTGAGACAGAGCTTATTTTCAGCAGAGGCCCAGGGAGAAATGCTCCAGATGCATGCCTTTGGAATGAGGCAGTGCCACTAGAAAGCTCCAGCAAATACAAATGAAGTTAGTATGAATGATCAATGAGAATGTATAAAGAAACAGCGATCACAAAAGCAACAAACTTTTGTGAACCCAAATATGAAAGAAAAAACTATTATACTTTGAATGATGTGTCATTTAAAGTTAGGGAAATACATAAAACCTAGGAAATACAAAAAAAAAAAAAAACAGAGGAGGAGGACAAATAGAAGGAAGAACTGAGGGAAAAATGCAGGAAAAGTCTGAAAAACTAAGGCTCAAACGGATGAAACACCAGGCATGGAAAGGAAATTATTGAACTTAATACCTAAACAGGAAAACAGAGGAAAGATAAAATGGAGGAAATTGAAACTTAACAAACAAAATAAAGATGGGCATCAAACAATGCAGAAAAACGCAAGCCTGCTAAATCAATGTTTCTTCTTAGTGTTTACAAATAGCAAGAAGGATGATTTATTAGTCAGTGGAAATGACTAGGAAAGTGCAGATTATCCCAAATATTTCACATCACAAATAGCCATAAAGGAACATAGAAAGTAAAAGGAAATTGAGGCAATGTGGCCTGATAGGTTTCATCCTTTAATTCTTAACAGAACTGTGATAAAAACTACTAATATATTTTTTTTTATATAAACTATGGTAGGTTCAAATGTCTGGAAAAGGGCAAGTATAATTCCTTTTCATAAAATGTGAAGTAACACAAAGGTGCATAGAAAACTATTTGCCATTCTTGTACTAGGTTGTAGATAATTTTACTGAAACACTGCTCAGAGGAGAATTTTGAAACCTCTATAAGCTTCTGGGAAATCAGACCTCATGCAGAGTGACTTCACTTCAGGAAAGTCATGCCAGACAAACTTAGTCAAGTTGTTTGAGTGGATATTTTTGCTATTAAACCAAAAATAACTGCAAATGTGCTCCATTTAGATCACAGCAAGACATTTGGTTCAGTATTTCACAAAATAATAATAATAATAATAATAATAATAATAATAATAATAATAATACCCTGCATATTTGTGGAGTGGAGCATAAGGTTGTAGAGGGAGTAAAACACTAACAGATTAAAGGATAGAGGATCATGGAAAACAGTGTTCTCTCTGATGAAGGACAGTTAGCAATGTGGTAAGTCAGGGGTCATTACTGATGATTACCATTTTCAGTGCTTACATACATACCAAATACTGCAGAAGGTCGGGAAGGAATAGCACACACATTCTGAGGGCACAAAGCTATGCAATCAGGCTAACATATGAAAAGGAGTAGAAAGGATTAAAATAGAACTGGTAAGGCTGGAGGAATGGTCTAAAACTTGGTAGCTTAAATTCAGTGCAAAATATAAAAATTAATGCAGCAGAGAACCAATAATTGTAAATTTAATACACAATTGAAGGGAAAGCAACAACAACTACAGAAGCAGAAAGCGACCTGTGAACTCAGATGGTAAAAAGGCAAACAAGCAAACAATGTGAGAGAACAGGTCAGATGAACTAAAGGCATGCAGAAAAACAGAGATTAACAGTAGAAAACAAGAATTTTTTCCTCAGATGTGCATTATGCCCGTGTGTGTGTATATGTGTGTGTGTGTGTGTGCGCTTGCATTTGTGTGTGTGTGTGTGTGGGTGTGTGTGCGTGTGTGTGTGTGTGTGTGTGTGTGTGTGTGTTTGAACAACTGAGACATGACGTGTAATGTAATAAGAGAACAAGTCCTGTTAACAACATATATAATGGCTATGAGAAAAGGAAGAAACAATAATGTGCATAATATGTAATATAAAACAGCATTGATCTCACTTCAAGACTTTCTTAATAGTAAACATATTTAACAAGCATTCTTTATTCTCATTAGTAACCTGTAATTCCAATAATCTGTAAAGGCAAAGGTATCACATTGTATGTCAATATATATGTATGGAAACAGAAGAAGAAAACAGTTGTCTATAACTTCTGATTGACAGTTTTCATTTACAGCACTGCAGTTCATAACTCTCAACATTCCATCACCAATACATAGAGCACTGCTTCTCACAATGTGGAATAAGTTGGCAAAATGTGGTACACTTAGTAACTGCTTACTAAAAACTGCAACTAAGAAGCTCACAGGATGCTTAAAATGTGTACTGTTTACTTAAAAAAAGTTCTTTTGTTTATACTACGGTGGTGGTGCTGCGGTAGCATTGTCGCCTCACAGTAAGACAGTGTCCTGTTCGATTCTCAGCTAAAGAGTCTTCTGTTTGGAGACATGCATGAATGGGAGTACCTTCGTTGAAGGTTGTGTGTCAGGGCCGGCAACTTGGCACGTAAAAATCTACTGCCAATCATTAGCAGACCGGAGTTCCGCTGTGACGACCCCTAACCGGGAAAAGCCGAAAGACACAACAACAACCATTTACCATGGATTTCAGTTAAAAAAATTCAGAACTCTAAATTTGCGGCAGTTCCATGTGGGGAATATAGAATTTTAAGACTCAAACTGGGGAACATTCCTCATAATGAGCTGCACTTGAGAGGTATGCTGCAAGTTATCTCAGCATTAGACACATGAGGGGTGTGCTGCAAGTTATCTCAGCATTAGACACATGAGGGGTGTGCTGCAAGTTATCTCAGCATTAGACACATGAGGGGTGTGCTGCAAGTTATCTCAGCATTAGACACATGAGGGGTGTGCTGCAAGTTATCTCAGCATTAGACACATGAGGGGTGTGCTGCAAGTTATATCAGCATTAGACACATGAGGGGTGTGCTGCAAGTTATCTCAGCATTAGACACATGAGGGGTGTGCTGCAAGTTATCTCAGCATTAGACACATGAGGGGTGTGCTGCAAGTTATCTCAGCATTAGACACATGAGGGGTGTGCTGCAAGTTATATCAGCATTAGACACATGAGGGGTGTGCTGCAAGTTATATCAGCATTAGACACATGAGGGGTGTGCTGCAAGTTATATCAGCATTAGACACATGAGGGGTGTGCTGCAAGTTATCTCAGCATTAGACACTTAAGGGGGGTGCTGCAAGTTACCTCAGCATTAGATACATGAGGGGTGTGCTGCAAGTTACCTCAGCATTAGACACATGAGGGGTGTGCTGCAAGTTACCTCAGCATTAGATACTTAAGGGGTGTGCTGCAAGTTACCTCAACATTAGATACTTAAGGGGTGTGCTGCAAGTTACCTCAGCATTAGATACTTAAGGGGGGTGCTGCAAGTTACCTCAGCTTTAGATAAAGAGGTATGCTGCAAATAACCTCCGCATTAGATACTTGAGTGGTATGCTGCAATTATTTCAGCGTTAGTAGGTTTGTATGAGGATGAGTGGGACAAGAGAGAAAGAGTGTGCTTAGGGAAGTTAGTTTATATTTAGTTGCTGAGGTAGAAGAAGAAGAAAAGAAGTTCAGCTGTACCTCGGTGAGTGTATAGGCAAGTAGGTAGGTGTGTTATTAGGTATGCAATGTTATAGCTAGGATTGAAGGAAGTCTTTGTGAATATTAATGAGGATAATTATATTTTATTTTAATTCTGCAGTGTCCATTGAGGACTTGAGTATAAGAGAAATGTTGTTGTTACCTATTTTTTATTTAAGATTGCTTTAAAACATTGTAGTATTTGGCAGAGAGCATATTTCTACTGGTTTACAGGCACTGCTTCAGTGGCAGGTGGAAAAATCTCTCCATGATAGTTGTTTAATTTTTTGTAAACAATTGCTCATGTCTTTTCTAATCTATGTAGTTTTCGAGGATTCCATTTTGTACTATCTATCTCCCTGTAACATTATATATATATATATATATATATATATATATATATATATATATATATATATATAAACACACATGTTTTCCATACAATAATGAGTTACTTGTTAAAACAGAAGGCAAAAATAACAGCTCAGTGGTATAAACTATTCTTCAGGACATAAAACATAATAGCTGCAAAACTATGCATTCTCTCAAACTACTTTAGGTTTAGTCTCAAAATAAATTCAGGCATTTCTTCCTGGCTGGATTTATGAGCTGAATACCACCGGATTGTATCAAGTTCCATCAGGTTCTCTCTCCTTTTCCATAGCACACTTCTTAGAACTGCTATACCAAGCACAATACTCCCCCTGCACTGAGAGGTCAACTTCTCTGATCTCCAGGGCTTTTTATATGTTAAACTAACAATTTAATTGATTGTTACTAGCAATGTCTAAAGAACCTCTCTACCTGATACAGTGAAATATTTGTCCTTTCTTAAAGAACAGGATAACTTTTTCTGCACAGCAATATTCATAATATCATATATACAGCATAACTTTATACATAACATATTCTATTCCTATTCCTGTAACATTATTTACACTACATCAAGTCTGATACATCTTAAGATGAAACCCACTTAATTATGCTCTATCCATAAACAAAATGCCAAGTAATATAATATGAAAATGCCAGGCAATCTCTGTCAATTAACAGTCCAATTTATAAGAACCCAAAATATACCCTGCCAACAATAGGAAAGGTTACCACTTCCTGACTGTGGTTTGTAATGGCCAAGGCATTATTTATGATGTGTCCAAGCACCACACCGGCAGTTTCACATAATTCGCATATGTGGCACACATCTGACCTATACCAATAGTCAAGCAGGTAATGCAGGAGATTAACTCTATGACTTGTTAATGAGCTGCTCTCGCTTTAGTTCAGGTTTTGATTCACTCAGTCTCTGTTTGCCTATTGTGTGAGTCTGAGAAAGTCAATTAAGGCAGTGCTCTCAGGTTTAGTCTGAAAAACTTCCATGTGTGTAAATATTATACCCTGATTAAAACTGCAGATATATAATTCAATAAACGGTATATGTGAGGAGACTTTGCTAAGGGTAATTTAGTTGGCAAGTGCACATACATGGTAGACAGAATGGCCTATATATACAGGCAGCATGTATGCTGGGAGTATGCCATATATAATCTTCTGTCGTGTATGTTGCAGGCTATGCTGGATATGCCTTAAGCCATGGAGGATGACCCTCAGTCGAACAGAGCTGTAATTAGCTCATTTGGTGCCTAAGTGCCTTTCCCCCAATCTGGTGCTCCCAACAGACCAGTGATGAGTGGAGTAGAGTTTGGTCTTGGGTCCTCTCCTGTTCGGCATCTACTTCTCTGAAGGGCAGGCCAGCAGAGAAGGTCTTCGGCTAACAAAGTTCGCAAATGACTGCAAACTGGGTGCCATAATAGAATCACCTAATGATGTAGACATTCTACAAAAGGGCCTCACAGAGACAGATGCTTGGTGTCAAAGTCATGGCCTCAGACTCAATGCCACGAAGTGCATTGTCATCCCCATTTGGGAAAAACGTGGTACCCATGAACTACCACATAGGTGGTAGCTCACTAAACACTGAAAGTGTGATAAGAGACTTCTGGACACGGGTGGACAGTAGTCTTTCCTTTGATAACCACATCACCACAGTAGTCATGAAATCCTTCTACGTGGCACACCTCATCATAAAAGGGTTCTCCTCTAGAAAAAGGAGGTTATTGTTCCTCTCTACTCATCCTTCATCAGAACCATTATAGAGTATAATGCCCCATTTGACATGTATCTCACAAGACACCTACAACAATTGGAAAGGCCACAGAAATGCCTCACTAAGAGGATTACCGGCCTCAAACAGATGCCATACACAGACCGTCTCCGTTGCATATTGCCTACTCAGAGGCTATCTCTACCTAACATACAAAGCTATGTCAATCCCAGAGCTGTTGGACATGCTGCACTTAAAGAAATCCCAATCTCTCCGAACCACACGCTCCAGGGACCCAAACCTTGTCACCACAATAAACAGAACATGCTGGAGGGATAGATTCTTTTCCCAGAGACTTCCCATACTATGGAACAAACTACCCATTCATGTCAAGAAAAGCTCCTCATTGGCCCTCTTTAAGAAAAATCTTGACGACTGGAATGGAAATAGAAAATTCACCCCGGGGATCACTTTTTGTGGCACTGCTTGACAGGGGCACAGGAAAATCATTTTCTTGGGTGGTGAAAGCCAGGAAACCTTTTTGGCTAGGCTTATGTAGGCCCCAGGGCGGATAGCCTAGTACCTACCTATGAACCTATGAACCTATGAACACAAACTGCAGTAGAAAAAAATGCACTGGCTACAATCTGGCACTCTTCCCTTTTGTAAGGAGAAACACCTGGGCCTAACTCACTCATATACTACTGTCCCACAAGGGCACAAGAGGAGTGTAATTAAGAAAAAAAAAATCTGCCGATCATGCTCCCTTATACCTTGTAGTAGGTTAGCTGCCCCTTCACCCCAGCCTACCTGTACTTCTGCCACAGACAAAGCTAGGATTATCATAAATATGGCCTATGTCAAAACAAGGAACACGCCATGTTGGGAAGAATATTGTCCTTGCAGAACACATTTTTGTACTGGACAGAGGTGTTGGTTCCAACAGTAATAACCACTCCATTTCATGCATATATATGTATCATACTGTAGTAGCAGTATGGGCAGTACTAAGTTAGTGCTTTGCTTATAGACACAAAGGTAGTAAGTTCTAGGTCTGCACCAACATCCAAATTACCACCAGGTTTGAAAGTCAGTGCTTCTGCCTAGAGAGGTACATCAAAAACTACGAAAATGTAATCAGGCATATATGCAGTAAAAAATACCAGTAAACAGAAGTTGAACTGCACAGCAGTAAACTGAGCTGATAATTTGTAAATAAATTTATGGACTGAGCATTTTGTGGTCATTGTGAGCTCCATTCACCACTGAACAGTTCTTTTGGTTATCGATATCAAAAAACTCCTTAATCTTTCTAGGCAACTTCAGTGTTGGTGATCCACTCCCTGCAGGAATCCTGTCCATCATAATGTCACTAGCATTCTGCTTTGTATGGGAATACATATCTGTAACCCTACTTCATACCTGTCGTAGGGACCTATTATGATTTTTTATGACATTCACATCCTACACCATAACCCATCAAAACTGGTCTCTGACCTGCTGCTCTGCATCACCTTTGGCTACTAGGCATGCTTCATGCATTCACATCATTCTCCTGGTTTCAGAACTTCTCAGGCATTGCCCCCACCATGTTGCCATACCCATGTCTGCAAACCTTCACACAAACATGTCATTTAATGGGTGTATCTTCTCAGCTACACCATGCACTGGTTACTGTTCAGATCTTCCCCTCACTGTATTTACTAAGTATTGCCTGCAGTTAGAAGTTTTGCTCCCTCTCGTATATGGCCAAATAAACATACAGGCATGTAGGGCCATAGTAATCCCTACCATATATATGCCATGGTATCCTATGCAATATGCTTTGATTACTGATTCCCTTCACAAACCTACACATCTGTGCCATATGACTGTGTGGAGGCCCTTCACATGACATGTGTATTTATATGGATGCTTGTGCATCTATATGCTTTTGCATAACTGTGTTCTGTGTCCCCATCACTGTGTGCTATACTTGAAGTGGATTGGTAATACGTGGCCCCACTGACCTTTCATTCCCTGACAGGCACCACAAACATTACAGGGGTGTAATAACTAAACTACCCTGTTTTCTTTCTACCTGATTCTAATGCTCTACATCCATAGGACTTTCAGTTATTCCAATAGGTTCCATCCCTAGTTTCAGAGTGGTTGCACACAAGATGGTAGTGGCACTTTATATCTCAATAATGTCAGCCAATTAAAGCAGAGGAAATTCTAATGAGACCAGACAGTGCCGATATCTCTGAATTATTTAGCCCGGACATTGTTCTATCCATAGTTAGCAGCAGCAGCAGTGCGTGTACTGTTTGCCATGAGACATGTAACACCTATGAGCATCTACCAGGCCAGGAACAGGCATAATGCCACACTGCAGTGCAGCACTACGTTGTGCAGCACGTGATTCAGCAATGTGCATCTGTGCACTAGTCTACCATACTGCTCCTTGAGTAGACCTATTCACTAGTCATAGATGCTTCTTCCAATGAGAACTACAGGGCTTTTGCATATTGTAACAGGGAGAGCAGCATTTACCAGTTCTTTCTACACAAGTACTTTAACACTCAACACTTGGGATGGCTTGATGGTCTCTTTAAAATGTTTGATGCCTGGTTCAGCTTGGCACAGGTATTATCCGATCCCATGGCATCACATACACAAGGGTGCAGTGCAGATACTGCTATGATCTGAGGTAGCACTACTGTGACTTGCTTTACCAGTGAGAAGCAGAGATTCTGGAGATGCAGCCAAAGATGTACTGTAAGAATATATTTTTGGCCATAGTAGTCATTTACTTCCCACTGTATTTTGTGTTGTCCACCTGTGCTTAGTAGTATTTCCTTGGTTTTAGAGCTGCTAAGCAGTGTCATTTCAATATGGTTGGCTGCTGCAGGAGGCAGGTATACCTGTCCAGGTAGGAGGGTGTGTAGGTATTGTAAAGCTTTTCAGTGTACAACTGCAGTGCTGTTTATGTCAGATGTGTATCATATCATCTTCTTCCCATAGTGTTTCCCAAACAAGTTCAGTTGAAGCAGAATAGGGGATGTGGATGCATTCACCTCAGTCTACTCCAGCTATTAGGACTGCTGCTGAGATGCAGTGACCCAATGTCTGTGGCTCAGGAGGAGATGAAGGCTCTTCTGCTGGAGGTGACATGGATTGCGCGATATTGGTTCTGTTCTGTCTTCTGACAAAGGGGTGAAAGCTTCTCTTCTGGAGGTGAATGGGAGTGTTGCCAACACTGCACCAATTTCAGAAGCTGGTGGCTGATGAGGTTCACTGTCAGCTAGAATCCTGCATTGGCATCTTGGAGCTCATTCTGGAGTGATATACCTGAGGTGGGTCCGAATTGACAGACAAAAAGTCAGCAAGGAAAGGAGAGTAATAGTGCTGAAATTGAATTCATCCTCAAATCTTGGTGAGTACCTTCATGAGGCGGACCCTGTTTTCTACAAAATCTCACCAAGGCGACACTGATATATAGACTGTATTTATATAGCATATATCATGGACAGAAGCAGGTCAAAAATTAAAAGAGATAGCTGGGTGCACAAGACCCAGGACAAAAAAGTGCCCAATTCTGGTAGGTGCACTGGTGCCAGGAGTGGAAAAAATGACATTGTAGAATCCTCAAAATATGGAAACATTCCTACAATGGGGCCAGGCCCAGGGGGAGGATGCCCCCCCCCCCCTGTTGTAGAAGGAAGTGGCAGTCCACAAAAATCACAAAAATTGATAGGCCAAAGAAGAGCCATAAAGGCAATAGAGTGGACTATTGAGAATAAGAAATAAATTATTTATTGTTACTATTATGCAAAAAGCCCAGAATTTCCAGACACAAGATATACAAAACAATTAAGAGAGAAATTAGTGGAAAGAAAAATACTTCCACAAGAAAAACTGTCAGAAGCTTCAGATGAAAATTTGTGTTCATTAATACAACAGATTTGTGAAAAACAGTATATAGATCAAGAAACTTTGATATGTTTGGAAAAGAAAGCATCTGAGGAAGTGTGAACATATAAACAACAAAACAAAGAGATATTTGAAAAGTATAAAAAAGAAATTAGGACATGGGAAAGAAAGAACGATTTGATATGGTGCAATATTTATGCAAAGGAGAAATCCAAATTAATCAATATAAAGAAGGCAAACCCAAAGATATTCGAAGAGAAATACAGGCAAAGGCATCCAGATATGGAAAATTTCACAATAAAAAAATAATATCACAAAGACGGAATGTAGAAAAGAAGATTAATAAATTAGAAGTTAAAAAAAATAGAAGTTGAAGTTCTGGAGTGCCTGCGAAGTGAAGGACTTGGTGTAGAAGGTCTAACAGAGGTTACATCACAGTATGATGGAGTGAGTCCCCAAAGTAAGGAGAAACAGGAAGATCAGGAAACATCCGAAGAAGAAATATGGACATGGGAAAGAAAAAGAGATCTAATATGGTGTAATATTTATGCAAAGGAGAAAGCAAAACTAACCAATATAAAAAGAGCAGCACCAAAGATATTTGAAGAGAAATACAGGCAATGGAATCCAGACATGGAAAACTATACAATATAAAAAATAAGAGACAAAGAGGAAAAGTAGAAAAGGAGATTAGTAATGGAGAAGTTAAATAAATAGAACCTGAGGTTATGGAGTAACTGTGAAGTGAAGCATTCGCTGTAGAAAATCTAATTCAGAAAGCACCACAACAAGACAGAGCAATGGATATCTAAATTAAGGGGAAGCAATTGGTCAGGCTCCATATGAAGATAATTTGGAACCTTCCACAGGAAACCAGTATAAATGTTCACTTGAAGCTAGACAGCAAGGGAAGGAACAGGAAACTGTGGAAACTCTGATGTAGTCAATATTGAGGAGTGATTGGCCAGTGAGTTAATATATGACAGAGCAACGAATGGCACAGGATGAAATTGAGGAGAATATGCCACAGGAAAATGTTATAGAACTTTCTATAGAATGCCCACAGGAAATGGAAAACAAGGGATGTGCCCTCAATTTGGAAGAAAATGAGCTAAGACAAGAGTTGCTTGATTTAATAGACATAGAGAGATATATCAAGATCAGTGAAAGAAATACACCAGAAGGTTAATAAAACCTAAAAAGTCAGAAGTTTGTTAAAACAAATGAATGCAGTAATTAGGACTGTCCATAGAGATCCAGGTGATACAACAGCAGTAAACAGGATATGTTACTGTGCAGCTAAATTAATAACTGGTAAAGTTCTATCACAAGAACACAGGGTAGTGAGGGAAAGGAAGGGGAGAAATCGAATACCATCACGGAAATATCGAATAGAGAAAACTATAAAGCAATTAAGGCAAGAAGTGTCACTGTTAGAAGAGTATAGAAGAAGGAACAGATCAACAAAAATACTAAGAAAGATAGATGTGATAAAAGCAATGTGCAATATTAGAACAGACCAGGATCTATCATGCACTATCGCAAAGAAAAAACTAAAAATATCAGCACTGGTGAAAAACTTAGAAGATAAAAATATAAAGGAAAAGTACAAAATAAGGTATTTACTGATGACCCAAAAAGGTTTTATAGAGAATTGGGAAACAAGGTAAAAGGAATTGAAAGACCGCCAAAAACTACATTTTGGAGAAATATCTACGAAGACCCTGTGGAACATAACAAAGATGTTAAATGGATAGAATAAGTTAAAGAAAGAATAAGAAGTTTAAATGTACATGATATGAAATGGGATGAAGTAACAGCCAAAGAGATTGAAGTAAAGTTAAGAAAAGCCTCTAATTGGAAAACCCCAGGCCCAGATGCAATAAGTAACTTTTGGCTAAAAGTATTAACATATTTGCACAAAGATTTAGCCATGAGTAAGAACTATTTATAAGCATACCCCAAATAGACACCAACCTGGCTAACAACAGGAAAAACAATGCTCTTACTTAAGAGTGAACCTGCAAGCTACCCTAAAAATTATATACCAATAACTTGCCATCCGACGACTTATAAACTATATATGGGAATTGATGCTGACAGAGTTTATAGTCATTTAGAAGAAAACTCAATTATGGCAATAGAACAAAAGGGAAATAAAAGTAAGTCATACTGAACAAAGTATCATTTGTTGTTAAATAAAGTCATAATGGAAAACTGCAAAAAGGGGAAGAATCTAAGTATGGTATGAATTGACAACATAAAAGTATTCGATAGTATCCCACATTCATGGATAAAAGAGTGTTTAAAAATGTATAAGATACACCCTATACTGATCGACTACATTACAGTGACCATGAAACAGTGGCAGACCACTTTGCAATTAAGCCATGATAAAGGACAAATTAATATCCCAGGGATAAAAATTCAAAGGGGGATATTCCAGGGTGACTATCTGTCACTGCTGCTATTCTGCCTTGCCCTTTACCTATTAAGCTGCCTACTTAACAGCTTAGACCATGGCTATAATTTTGCTCCTAGAAAACAACAAAGTGTAAAGACTTCTCATGTTCTCTTTGTCAATTTAAAACTGTATAACTCATCAGATGAGGAACCGAAACCACAACTGCAAGTTGTCAAAACTTTTTCAGTTGACACAAGAAAGTCATTTGGTCTTGACAAATGTGCAAAAGCAACCTTTAAAGCAGGAAAACTGCATCACCAGGAAAACATCAGTTTGGGACAATAATGTGATATAAAAGAACTTGAGAAAGGATTGTATAAATATTTGGGAATTGATGAAGGATCAACAATAAAACACAAACAAATGTGAATAAAACTTAGTAAGGAAGACTTTAGAAGACTTAAATTAATCCTGAAAACAGCACTGACATCTAGGAACAAAACCCAAGCTATAAACCAATGTGCTCTTCCTGTCCTAACTTACAGTTTTGGAGTGAATGACTGCCCCCAAAATGTGTTGGATAGATTAGACAGGAAAACAAGAAGGATGCTTCATGCTCACCAAATGATTTATAAAAATCAGTGCATACCAAGATTATATATTCCCTGTTCTGAAGGAGGGATGGGCCTCCTTGAAATTGATTACATGCATACCTCTCAACCTCTTAGGACAATAAATTTGGACAAAGCTTAAAATAATGGAGTGACAAAGGCCCAAAAACAGAGACAGATTTTAAATATTGCTCCTATAAACTTAGAAAGTTGCTAGAATTATAGGATTTGTGTTAGCATGTATTTTTTAAAGGATGTGAAGTCTGAAACTCAACATGTATGTCATTACTTAATGACTTTAATACTCAGTGATTTGCCAGAAAACCACAAATTGTATGACAAACAGACCAAAATATGAGGCAAAAATCTGGACATTCTTCAAAAATCTGGACAGTTGAGAGCTATGATTACATGTATAGATCTGCAATTGTTGGACTCCTCACATATCTGCTGACCTCACAAGACCCAAACATAGTGAAAGTTGTGAAACATGAGGAGTATAAATCTAAGATGACTTCTCTGCTTAATCTAGCAGAAGCATATCGGCATCAAGCAGGAATGCAAATCAAACCAGAAGTAGATAAAAATCAGGCAGCAACTTAATGTGCCAAAAAACAAAAGAAAGAATATAAGGTGAAGGACTAGATGAGAAGACAAGAAATATGGGAAATGCATAAATATAATTGCAAGTGTACAAAATTTATGGAAGAACCTCATGTTGATCAGGAACGAATGCAGGAATGGTTAAGGAGAGGCGAATTCAAATCAAGAGATGAATGGTTAATATTGGTGGCACAAGATAGTGGGCTTCATACACATTGATTTACAAAGTCCATTGAACATGTGGGAGAAACAGACAAATGTAGGTTTTGCAAAACAGAATTGGAAACATTTGTACATCTTGTTGCTGGTTACAACATACTTATGGCAGAAGGATTGTATACTGAAAGGCATAATAATGTGGCAAGACTGTTGCACTGGGGATTGTGCAAACATTATGGTATTGAAGTGGCTGAAAAATACTGGAAACATGAGCTACAAAACATCATAGGAAATAATGAAGTCTACATCTCATGGGATCATCAGTTACCAACAGTTCAAAAGATAGATGCTAGAGAACCGGATATAGTGGTCCAACAAAAGAAGACAAAAGAAACATTGATCATTGAAATCGCCACACCCAGTGACTACACTCTCTTGTGTCCAGAAAGCACAAAGTTATAAAATATCAGGATTTGCAAGCAGAAATGAGGGCAATGTGGAAGAAAGATACAGAGATAGTCCCAATATTAGTAGGAGCAACTGGTCTTATAAAAATAGTCTGCAATCATATTTAGATATGTTACTGATACATGTAACTCTGTATGAATTGCAGAAGGAGTCATTACTGGGCACATTGTGGGTGCTGCAAAGAGCACATTTGGCTGACATCAAAGAGTGAAACAATACTAATTTTATGATCTTTAATTTTACTTTGACTTAGGAAAGGGGTCCATTCCCATCATGGTATTAGAAACCCAAAAGATTTGGAGAAATTAAAAAAGAGTGGCTTGGTGGTTTGGTCCAATGGGGGAATATCTTGTCCATGACATGGACAACTCACATGTTTTATGTCTGGGGTGTTTGCCCACCCATGCCATTAGCCCACATTAACCCTTTCATGATATTACATATCCGTTCTGAATCACTGTTAATATCATGTTCATTGCCCAACCCTCCTATCAGCACTTTTTAGCCTTTGTCTAAATGTGCTTGGTCATGTTTGTGTTTTTGTTTGTGTGGTGGAGAGTGTATTAAAAACGAACAAAATACTGGCTGGTTTCCTGAAAATCTTGGATACATATATCTTGTTAATCCTATCCTTTGATAACTTAACATCTAAATAGTCTATTATGTCCATGTGGAATGTTGCTGTAAATTTAAAAAATTCAATGGTGGTATTCAGGTAAGAAATAAAGGACATCGCCTGTATGTGGTCGCCATTGAATAGGACAAAAATATCGTCCAGAAATCGTGTGTACAATATGAGGTTTGCCTTGTGGTGAGGAATGTTAAAAATAAATGTCCTCTCCAAGTATGCCATAACAGAATTGGCAAAACTGGCACCACAAGGCGACCCCATAGCTACACCCTGTTTTTGCAAGTAAAATTCTTGATCAAACAAAAAATAATTGTTGGTAAGAATAATATCTAATAAAGATTCAACCAAGGTTATTTCATTCATTGTTGCTTTCTTAGATTTAAGTAAAAGGCTAACCCATTCTATCCCATCCAAATGAGAGATTGAGGTATAAAGGTCTTTTATGTCGATTGTTAGAAAATTGTAACTATCGTTAAATTCCAAGTTATTGATACATTCTAAGAAAGACCATGAATCCTTACATACCTGGGATTCAGACAAAAGGTACCTCTTCAGAATAACGTCAACAACCTTAGTACAAGGGTATGTCATCGATCCCCTCCCATCAATCAATGGTCTCATTGGTGGGTTTGACATATCTTTATGAATTTTGGGTATGCCAAACATCACTGGGGTTTTAGGCCAAGGCATAGACATAAAGTTGAATGTATCAATATCAATTGTCGCCTCTATAAATAAATCATTGAGATAGCCTTTTATTCTGTTGTAAGCAGTATTGACTTCATTCAATGATGCCTTTGAATATGCTACATCGTCTAACAGTTTATGTATTCTCCCAACATAATCTGTTTGATCAAATATAACAAGTCCCACTCCCTTATCGGGTTTAACTACCCGAACCCGAGAAGCTCTCAAAGATTGTAGTAGTGAATGTTCTTCTGGATTCATGTTATATATATTTTTAGATGTATAAGTATTCTGAGAATTCAATAAGTACCTAAAATCTAATTCACATACATGCTCGAACATCTTCAAGGTTGGGTGTATCGGGGGATTAAAGGTACTAGGCACCCTTAATGTTTGGTTCCTAATGTTGTTGTTAGCAAATAGTAAATTAAAGTTTAACTTCCTGACAAACAGTTTTAAATCCATAACTGTTTGGACAAGATTCAGTGATTTAGAAGGCACAAATGTACTACCTTTCACCAGTAAATTAACTAACACAGGGTCAATTGAAAATGAAGAAAAATTATAGATATTAAAGTCCCCATCTGAGTTAGTTAATATATTAAGTACAGTAGTGTCATTGGGTATTATTTCCTGCACTTGAAATTGCGCTGATTGTTCTTCCGATTCTGTTTGAATTGTTTGTTCTTCGGAATCACTCCTGTTGCCCTCTGAAAATTTTCAGTTTCATCATTAACAGGTATTGTTTGGTTCATGACATCTTGCTGATGGTTAAGGCCATGGTTGTTGTTATAACTGCGAATACGTTCGCTACGTCTAACTACTGTATGGTTAACTTCACTGTTAGATGTCACATTAAGGTCATAGTTGTTGTTTGGTTGTTGAACAGAAGAAAAAGTATTGACTATGTTAGAAACTTGGGAAAGGGATGGCTTAGGGTAGGCAGTGCCATTATCATAAGCCACCTGATCCCTTTTTATTTTTTTGGTTTTATTCACTTTCATCCTATCTAATAATTGATTGATACTCAGGAAGGAAAGGTCATAGTCATACTTATATCTGAAAAAATCGTTATTTGAAACAATGTCATTATTCAACACAGAAACTTCCTTGGATAAAATGTCAATATGCAGAAGGTAATGTTTAATTATAAGCTGCATTAGATCAAACCCTTGTTGGTCAAAAAGAGAATTGAGTTCCAGATGAAACAGTGAATCTGGAAAGAGACCAGTAGGGTACCGGAAAGAGTGTAGCCCTTTTGGAAGGATGTGTTGATTTATACATTCTTTAAAGTATTCAACTTCTAGTTGCAACTTCTTTAGTTTCAATAATTTAACATCAAGATATTTAAGTTTTGTGTTTATAGTGTCTTCACCAACCTGGTGGTCACTACGAGTATCGGCCGATCGCTCCTGGTCAAACAGAGGCTTAAAACAAAAGTTAGATGTATCATTAATCCATTTATTGAAATTGGGAGTGCCAATAAGTCCTTCCTCACGGTTACTTGGTGTATTCCGTTGAAGCAAACTAGTAGAAGGCAAAGCTTCCATTGGTGTACTCTGTCCCGGTGTTATGGAAGTGTTTGTCACACTATCCCTTGAGTTTATATTAGTAGTGATCAAATTTGGATTAACTGTTGTTGTTCCACTTGAAATCACTTGTGAGGACACGTTCTGCAAAGAACGCTGTTGTTGAGATAAAGTTACATCCACTTTATCAAGACGTGAAGAAAAAACATCAATACGTTGATTCAAAGCGTTAATAAGTGCAGTCAGGTTCACTAAATCAAATTGAAATTGTGAACCAAACAGGTTAGGGCTGCTTGGATTGCTGCTGACTCCAGACGCCATAGAAAATGAACAAAATACTGGCAAAGAAACACTGAGAAACCAAGAACTAAGCCAACAGACAAACCAAGGCAAAAAGCCCAAAGACTGCAGCAAAAGTACACAAAAATGCATTTAATTTAAGCGCTTTTCGTTGCTCAAATAAAGCAACTTCTTCAGAAATAAACACACATTTTTCCAACAGTAATATATAAGTAATTAGTACAGTCACATGATAAATCAATTAAAGTCAATTAAATAAATACATAACAATTAAATAAGCCTCTTAAGTTGATCCTGTCTTAGTTCATTTACTGGCGAAAGGTAGTACATTTGTGCCTTCTAAATCATTGAATCTTGTCCAAACAGTTATGGATTTAAAACTGTTCATCAGGAAGTTGAACTTTAATTTACTATTTGGTAACAACAACATTAGGAACCAAACATTAAGGGTGCCTAGTACCTTTAATCCCCCGAAACACCCAACCTTGAAAATGTTCGAGCATGTATGTGAATTCGATTTTAGGTTCTTATTAAATTCTCAGAATACGTATACATCTAAAAAAATATATAACATTAATCCAGAAGAATACTCACTACTACAATCTTTGAGAGCATCTCGGGTTCGGGTAGTTAAACCCGATAAGGGAGGGGGACTTGTTATATTTGATCAAACAGATTATGTTGAGAGAATGCATAAATTGTTAGACGATGTAGCATATTCAAAGGCATCATTGAATGAAGTCAATACTGCTTACAACAGAATAAAAGGCTATCTCAATGATTTATTTATACAGGCAACAATTGATATTGATACATTCAACTCTATGTCTATGCCTTGGCCTAAAACCCCAGTGATGTTTAGCATACCCAAAATTCATAAAGATATGTCAAACCCACCAATGAGACCATTGATAGATGGGAGGGGATCAATGACATACCCTTGTGCTAAGGTTGTTGACATTATTCTGAAGAGGTACCGTTTGTCTGAATCCCAGGTATGTAAGGATTCATGGTCCTTCTTAGAAAGTATCAATAATTTGGAATATAACGATAGTTACAATTTTCTAACAATCAACGTAAAAGACCTTTATCCCTCAATCCCTCATTTGGATGGGCTAGAATGGGTTAGCCTTTTACTTAAATCTAAGAAAGCAACAATGAATGAAATAACCTTGGTTGAATCTTTATTAGATATTATTCTTACCAACAATTATTTTTTGTTTGATCAAGAATTTTACTTGCAAAAACAGGGTGTAACTATGGGGCCACCTTGCGGTGCCAGTTTTGCCAATTCTGTTATGGCATACTGGGAGAGGACGTTTATTTTTAACATTCCCCACCGCAAGACAAACCTCATATTGTACACATGATTTCTGGACAATATTTTCGTCCTATTCAATGGTGACCACATACAGGAGATGTCCTTTATTTCTTACCTGAATACCACCACTGAATTTTTAAATTTACAGCAACATTCCACACGGACAAAATAGACTATTTAGATGTTAAGTTATCAAAGGATAGGATTAACAAGAGATATGTATCCAAGATTTTCAGGAAACATACCTATTGTAATTCCTTCCTCCATTTTTCAAGCTGCCATCCCTTTCATCAGAAACGATCAATTGTCAAGGGGCAACTGATTAGAGCAGCAAGGATGACCACACCTGAACCTGATTTCCATGTGGAATGTGATTACTTGAATTCTATGTTCCAACAGCGAGGTTACCCTAGTAACTTAATTCAACCTCTTATTCGTGAAGTTGCTGAGAAAAGGAGGGTTGGACTCTTGGTTCCTATTCTCTATTCAAACTATGTAGATCAGAATATAGATGTGTCTACTATGGACAGTAACTTATTTAGAACACAAGAACCATGCAAACAGGAGATTCCAACATAAAAGATGGTTTCATTACTACTTTTTGTACAGATAGTGGTACGGTAAGATTATTTTATATAAAAATTGGCAGTTCATCACAAATTACAGTGTACAAAAGGAGGAAGCTACTACAAGATAGAGCAAAATCCTTAAAAGTTAAGACACCCTTGATCACTATAAGTAAAAAACTAAGAGCTCTCATAAAATCATCCAAAGCAAATTTTGAGAGAAAAATAGCTAAAGACTCAAAAGACAATCATAAGGCCTTCTTTAGCTATGTTAGAAACCTGGGAGGAAACTCCCAGATATGCTCAGAACTAGTTCAAAATGATGTGAAGATTACTGATCCTACAGACATTGCCAACATACTGGCTGACAGGTTCAGTGCAAACTTCTCCCCCAAAAGGAGAGATATCTATACCAAGCGATTGCAGCCCCCCAAACATCTCCAACGCCCAAGTGAGAACTGCTCTCTCCAAAGCAAAAATACAGCATCCATGGGACCTGATGGTGTCCCCGGCTGTGTGCTCCACGAACTCAACGAGGAATTAAACCCACAGCTAGGACAGCTGTTTAATCATAGTCTTACCTCTGGATACGCATTCCAGGAGTGGCGCACTGCAACTGTGGTCCCACTTCACAAAGGCGGTGCCTCCACCGACCCTGGAAATTACCGCCCACTAGTTTGACAAGCCTTATCTGCAAAGCCATGGAGAGGATCATAATGGACCTCATAAATAAAGACATAGGGAATTTGCAGACTTTGGATCCATCCCAGTTTGGCTTTGTCAAAGGCAGATCATGCCTTCTAAACTTGGTTGACTTTTTCAAACAGTCACCAAAGCCATTGATGAGGAAAGGCAGTCCATACAGCCTACCTCGATCTGGCGAGGCCTTGATACAATACCCCACTCGGGTATCATTGAAAAACTCATCAGCTTAAATGTTAACCCATACATCACAAGATGGGTTGCAAACTGGCTGAGTGACAGAACCCACAGGGTCAGAGTTGCTGGCGCCATGTCAGACTCAAAGCCTGTCACAAGTGGTGTACCACAGGGCTCAGTCCTGGGCCCACTCTTGTTTGGCATCTACTTTTCCAGTACAAGCAAACACAGGAGGGTTATGGCTGACAAAGTTTGCAGATGACTGCAAACTGGGCACCATAGTAGAAAACACATCTGACACAGATATCCTTCAGAAGGGTCTCACAGAAACGGATAACTGGTGCCAGAGCCATGGCCTAAAGTTAAATGCCAAAAAATGCATAGTCATACCCTTCGGGAAAAACAAGGTTACCCCTAGCTACCAAATAGGTGGCAATCCACTGAGCACAGAAGTAGTTATCAGGGACCTGGGGACCCAGGTTGATAGTAGTCTGTCATTCGACACCCATGTAGCTAAAGTAGTTAGGAAGACCTTCTACATTGCCCACCTTATCATGAAGGGATTCTCATCTAGATCAAGGGAGGTCATAGTCTCCCTATACTCATCACTCATCAGACCAATGATTGAGTACAATGCCCCATTCGGACTGTATCTGACCCGACACTTGCAGCAGCTGGAGAGGCCACAAAAGTTCCTCACCAAAAGGATAAAGGGTCTCAAACATCTGTCCTATGCTGCCCGACTGAAAGAACTCCAGCTCTATTCAGTCGCCACCGCTTGCTCAGAGGTGACCTTTGCCTAACATACAAGGCCATGTCAAACCCAGATTTGATAAATATGCTTCACCTCAAAAAATCTAGATCTGTCAGAGCCACAAGGGCGGGAGACTTAAACCTCGACACGGCTATTAATAGGATGTGCTGGAGGGATAGATTCATCACCCAAAGACTCCCTATGCTGTGGAATAAAATCCCGGTATATGTGAGGCAGAGCACCTCGCTGGCCTTGTTCAAGAGAAATCTTGACCAATGGATGGGAGATTGCAGATATACCCCAGGGATTACCTCAGTGTCACTGCTCGACAGAGGCACAGCAAAATAATGGGTATAGTTCCCCATACTAAAGGGGTGGCGTAAGCCACAAAACTATGGGCTAGGCTTGTAAATGCCCTCGGGCAGATAGCCTAGTATGAACCTATGAACCTATGAACATTTGGACAAATTAGGGTTATTACCCAATATTATTTTCAGGAGAGGTTACAATCTTAAGAACCTTCTTGAAAGTAGGGGTAATTGTATTATAGTTAGAAACACAGGGATGTATATGTGTGGTAATTGTAGGATGTGCAGACTTATTGAGGTTGGTAATACTTTTTCAATTAATCATGACAAGTTTAATATTAAATTTAAACTTAACTGTAATTCCAAACTTGTCATGTATATAGCTAAGTGTGTTTGCTGTCCTGCATTCTACATGGATAAAACCGAGCATAGACTGCGGGACAGTTTATGAACACACTTATGCAATTTCTACGAACAAAATAGACAACCCCTTGGCAAAACATGTTAAGCATTATACAGGACATAGGTTTATGTTTAAAGCTATTGACCAGATTCAGGTAGACGTGAGAGGGGGCCCTTTTAATTTACTGTTAGAGGAACGTGAACTTGCATGGCAAATTCGCCTAAATGCATTTTCTTTTCCTGGCTTAAATGATGCTTGCAACATTGGATGTTTGTTAAAACTTAAAAGTCTGAAACGGTAACCATTTCCGACTTCTTATGTAGTGTGATGAAAACTAGTTTCTTACTTCGTGTTAAAGATTTGTGAGGCTGATATCCCTGTAAAATCACTATGAGCACTGTTTTAATATTATATAATATATTATTTTGTTTTATTATAAACGTGTTTTATATCTTAATAATCGATGGATGGGAATTTTAGACTTTCCAGTTTATGTAGCTTTAAAGCACTTGTGAGGCTTATTTAATTGTTATGCATTTATTTAATTGACTTGAATTGATTTATTTATCATGTGACTGTACTCATTACTTATATATTACTGTTGGAAAAATGTGTGTTTATTTCTGAAGAAGTTGCTTTATTTGAGCAACGAAAAGCGCTTAAATTAAATGCATTTTGTGTACTTTTGCTGCAGTCTTTGGGCTTTTTGTCTCGGTTTGTCTGTTGGCTTAATCCTTGGTTTCTGAGTGTATTAAAAACACAGATTCACATACTGAAAATTTGGTACTATGAGTTTTCAGTATTGTGATGTTAGTTTTTTTAATTTTTCGTTGTAGTGGGTTTGAAAATTTTTCATCTTGAGATACTGAAATTCGATATTTCTATATTTCAAGATTTGAAAGTGGGCTAATGTGTGTGTGTGTGTGTGTGTGTGTGTGTGTGTGTGTGTGTGTGTGTGTGTGTGTGTGTGTGTGTGTGTGTGTGTATATATATATATATATATATATATATATATATATATATATTTATATAAATATGAGTCTGCTTCAGAAAAGTGAAAACTCACTTACTCAAATCACTGATGATGGAGATAACAGCACCAAAACCTTATTTATGCAAAACTTCACAGCAATAAAAATGTCCACTGGGAATGGAACCACTTGGTCACCATGAGGAAATTTGCCCTTTTCCCCACTATAGTGCAATCTCGGAGGAGCTGCTATATTTAGTTAAGGGGGTGTGTGGGTTGGTTTGACATACTTCAATTTGTGTATTTTGTCCTGGTGGCCAAGTAATTCCTTTCCCGGTGGACATTTTCACATAAATAAGGTTTCAGTGCTTTCATCTGAATCATCAGTGATTTGAGTAAGTGAGTTTTTGCTTTTTTGAAGTAGATGCATATAAATATATATATATATATATATATATATATATATATATATATATATATATATATATATATATATATATTAATATATACATAAATATAGGGTAGACAAATGATAATGGGGGGGTTGCACAATGAAGAAAGAATGGGGTAGAGGAGATAAGGCTGGGAAAATATCAGGTGGAAAAAGGATAGGGTGTTTTCACTGATGAATGTTGGGCTGGCCCAGAGGGCTGTACATCCTGACACTACTCACTCAGTATGGGCTAGTTGTTTCCCTGGTGGTCCAGTGGCAGGGTTTGCCATTTACCTGACTGTCTGATGGCACAAGGTGCTCCATGTTGGTGAGGAATTCATCAAACTGCCAGCACACTTCAATAGCCACAAGTCTTGGCAAATGACTCCTCTTGTCAATTATTTATTGACAACCTTTTGCCCCATCTCCAGAGAACAGAACATATAGGACACCAGTGACCCCAACTGGGCCACCTCCAGTGAGGAACCATGGCTCTCCTGTTGAATGACACACCTGTTGGGCAATGATGACCCAGCATCAGTGGAAACAGCCAGCATAAACCACCATAGTTTCTTTGGTCTCACCTCCTGCACAGCTGTACCTTCAGAGGTTAAATACAATGGGAAAAAGTTGTCACATGCACACATATGCTACCAATACTATCCAAGTTTTAAAGTGTACTGGCACAGACGTCATGAGCTCTCCTGTGTTCTGTGTACCCAGTCCAGTCAGAATCTGTTGCCCCTACTCTACCACTGGAAAACAAGCTGAGTAATCTGAAGGACATCTATATCTATGTCTCTCTCTCTCTCTCTCTCTATATATATATATATATATATATATATATATACATATATGTATAGATATATATAAATATATATATATATATACACACACACACACACACACACACACACACACACACACACACACACACACACACACACACACACACGCCCACACATGTCCACACACATGCATGCATTCAACAGTTAAGATAGTAGACGGTAATGGTACCAAAAATGCTTACAGTTAATTTTTATCTCATTCTCTTGAAAATCAGCCTCCCAGTGGTGGAGCAGATTGGGGTGTCACTACTTCATGTCCCATTTCTAATTCCTACACGTTTCTCAAGAGGGAATGATTCCATTCAGCTTCCAGGGATCCAATTTACATGCTGAACAATCATAGTGGCTTAGTTAGTGCTCCCTGAAGTTCTGGTGTAGGAAGACCAAGAAAAGCCTGCTCTCTTAGGTACACCACACTGGAACTCTACATTCTCCACTGCTTGAACAAGCCATGGCCACTCACTCAAGTCCCCACAAAGAGCAAAATTGTATACCTGTGTGTATGGATGAGTGTTTCTGGATCACAAAGGTTCATAGGTAAGTACTAGGCTAGCTGCCCTTGCAGCCCATTTTAAGCCTAGCCAATTTTCCTTTTTGTGCTCAACATTTTATTTTATTTTATTTAATATTTGTTTACTGGGAAAGTCTGACTGGGACAGAGACTTTTTCATCAGGAAAGTCTGGGGAGAAATGGTCCATATGCATGGCTTTGTAATGTGGGAGGAAACTGGAGCACCCAAAGGAAACCCACATGAATGCAGACAGGACATGCAGACTCTGCACAGAAGGCACCCCAGCCAAGAATCAAACTGGAGAACCTCTTGTTGTGAGGTGACAGTGCTAACTGCAGCACCACTGAGCACAACATAACCTATCCCATTTGTTTAGAACTTGGCCTTACCCATCCCACAGTCAATAATTATATGTTATCCCTAATGAGAATAACTGGGATCATGCAATAGATAGATATATATCATGCAATGTAGTGTTGTGCTATGGTGCTAGGACATGGCAGGAGTGCTTCACCACAGTGGTACAGCATGACTGTGCATTGCACCATGGTGTTATGGGTATGCATATTCATATGCACAATCATAACTGTTGTGCACAGCAGTGGTTCAGAGACAGTGGAGCTAAGTCGCTTCATTTGCATAACTGCCATGCTAACAGGCTCTTTTTAGCATAATATAAACTTACAGCACGATTTGGCTAAGCAGCACTTACAACAGCACAGCTTGGAAAAAGAAGAATTTCAGTTAAGCCTCTGTAGATGTGGCACTTCCTAGAGTTAACAAAAAAACATAGTAACAATACTAGTCAAGGGATCACAGGAAATATAAGAGACCTAGAGATATACACTTTTAAGTAGACACAATTAAAAATTCTTGCCAGCCTTTATGGATACTTAATAGTGCTTACTTCCCAAATCAGGCAGGGCTGTAATTGACAGCCCAGTCATCAAGTAGTAATTTGCTGACTTATAGTGGTAACTTATTCCATTGGCTGGGAATTTGCTGAGTTAGGAACCTGTCCCTTCAGTAAGATTTGTTTCTTTTTTGGTGTAAATTTAGGTCCCTGGGTATTTGTAGAGCCACTGGTGTTGTGAAGAAAGAGGAGGTCAAACAGAATTGGATTTTTCATGGCTTGAAAAGCAAGAAACAAGGCAGATTTAAATAGCCAGTTGCTACTGAGTACAAGGAGGTTTGTGCTAATCTATCAAGATAGTGGAATGATTTAAGGCCTTTAACTTTTTGGTTAAAAATAATTAGGAGCTTTCCAGTTGAGAATTGTGCTTGGATGTGTACATACCAAAGGTGGGCATTGTTTTGATGATGGCTGTGGCTCTGATAAAGCAATAGCACAGTGGTAAGATGACTTCTTTCAGTCTTGAAGTTACTCCCTTGCAGTTAACTGGGATATATAGAAGGATATCATGACTATGGTGTAAATATGATGATCATTTGAGAGAAACGTGTCCACATAAGTACCCATGTCTCTTATGACCATGTCATGAAGAGGAGTACCACTTATAACACATGAGGTAGGAACAGATTTCTTTGCCAAATGTTACTATGCTGTACTTTTTTGCATTTAGATTGAAACTGTTTTCAGTTCTCCAGGTATGTGCAATATTCCACTCTGTTTTAGAACAGCTTTTCTTTTCAGAGATGGTACTACCAGCTTCCAGTTCTTGAAGTCTGTTGCATAGACAGTTTGTAATCCAGTGTACAACATATGGACTTACATTAAGTTTGTTTAACTTTTCAGTAATACCAGCATGGGGGGATAGTGTCAAAAGCCTTGGCCAGGTCAAGATAATCAGCATACCCAGTGTGATCACTGCCCATAGCCCCCTGTAGCCTTTTCAAAGAAGTTTACTAGGTTCAGGCAACAGGGCCTGCCTTTCACAAAATCAGACTAATAAAGATCTAGCTCAGGTAAGTTGCTCATGCCTGTAAAAGTGAGTTTTGCTATGCTATGTTTGATGGCTTTGCATATGTCTGGTGACACTAATGGGCATATAATTACCTGGGTCTTTAGAGAAGCTACCCTTTTATAGAGGAGTCATGGTGGCTGTTCTCCAGGCATCAAGGACAAAGCTTGTGGATAGGAAGAGTTTGAATAGACTGAAGAGAGGCTCTGATAGTGCCTTAATGGCAGCAAAGATAGTGCAGCCTGGTACATTTCCTGGTCCCTCAGAAACATTATTTTTAGTATTTGACAGAAACTCCAAAACTTATCCATAATGATTTTAAAGGGTGACTAAATTTTTAGTGATAGTGATTGTAACAATGTGGGTAGGTGGATTATGTTAGTGCTACATTTGTCTTCTAATACATTGTGTACGTCCTTGTGATTGGAATACGGGATAATATTATTCCATAATTTTCTGAGCTAATTGAAAAAAAGATTTGCAGTTCCCTTTAGATTTTTTCTTGATATTAAGTTTGTAGTCTGCTTCACATTTTCAAATAGAGCTCACAAGATCCTCACTGGCATGCTGAGTTGTGGTCTTGAGGTAGTGTGATGTGTATTAAATGGGTCTATGTTATGTTATCGAATGATGAAAAGAGTGAACGCTCTTTCATCGAACTTGAAAGGTCGACACCACTATACAGTAAAGACACAGAACAGCAATATTTTTACCCAGGAAAAATCAGTGAATTGCCCAAAAACATAAATTTTATGAGGAAAAGACCAAAAGTATGAGAACAAAAATTTGGACATTCTCCAAAAATTGACGATCTGAAGAAGGCTAATACAGCCGAAAGCACTCATTGTTTGTTGTTTTTTTATCGATTAAAGTGGTTTTCTACATAAAAACTTGTTCTGCTTAAGTGATTCAGTGATTCAGCCATGGTGTCTAGCTGAAGATTTCTCTCTGTGGTTTTGGTTTTTGTTCTTCAGCTAACTTCAGCAGTGCCAACTGAGTTTTTCTCTATTCTCCAAAAATCTGGTCAGTTGAGAGCTATGCAACTGATTTATGGTTAAGATATGGTTAAACAGGTAGAGGAGATGGGTGGTTGGGTATAGGTGGGGCTAGGTTTTGCAATTAGCTCCAATGCATCTGTGTTAATGAAGTCTATCAAATGCTGTACATAATCATTTTTAGACGTGGAAGCATCTGAGTCAGTGTTTGAGTAATTGACGTTTGTTCCCTAGCAAGAAAGTATTTGATTTGCAATTTAACCCCTCAGTGGTACTAAAGCTATCTTTATGATATTTGCAGAACATTTATAGGGATCTGTAACTAGCAATGAAGTAATAGTTAGATTTTTAAGGGTGGCCTTCACCTGCACTCCCCCACCCCTTGTTACCCAAGGGCCTGAATGCATTTTAGGATCTAAACCCTGGTATGGAGGGAATGTTGTCATTATAATTAAATTGTGTCCCAGTAACTATACAAATATGAATATGCTTAAGTTACAGGAGAGTCTCAAGTTCTAGCATATTTCTGTTTAGACTTCTAGGACTGAATAGTGTCACCATGATGTTATCCAAATTTGGGTTTGAGTTGGCTATGCAGGAATGCCCAGTAGGTAGACTCTGCCTGAAAAGGTACTATGGGGACATCACTGGCTTTAATAACCAATGTGTATGAGAAGTGTAAGCCATCTCTGTAAAACATAAAGTCTTATCTACTATCTCATCCCAGGCTGAGTCCATACCTCTCAAACTCTTAGAGCAAGAAATCTGGCCAAAACCACAAAATAAAGTGAGACAAACACCCAAAAATAGGGACAATTTTTAAATATTGCTCTCACAAACTTAGTAAGTTGATCAAATGACAGGTTTTGCATTAGCATGAATTTTCTGAAGGGTATAAAGTCTGAAACCAAATATCTGTCATTATTTTCTAACTTCAGCCTTTAATGGTTTGCCACTAATTTGCTAGAAAACCACAATTTTATTAAAAACGGACCAAAAATAATAGGCAAAAATTGGACATTCTGCAAAAATATGTACACTTGAGCCTGGCTGACACATACTTGAATGCCTTAGAATGATACCAACTACCTAGCCAACTGTAAAATCCAATTATTTTGTCTTGATATCTAGACATTATTCTTGGTAAAAGCAAGATAGGCCAGTGTCTTTCCTGCCTCTAGCACATGCCTAGCATGTTTCATCATGTCTCACTCTGCATGCCCTTTGGGTGGAGCATCTTAGGACATTCACACCCACGTGGGCCACTACTAGGCTGTAGCCATACTTGTCTGCATTTTATGAACCTTAGGGCCCTTGTGACATAACAGATTCTGGCCCTGGCAGATTAAGTGTACCTTTAGCCCTGGGTGGTTTTCAAACCATGCGCTTTCACCACTCCAAACACATGCTATCTTTTTCTCACACATAAATACACACACTTTTATATTCACTTTCTGATTGTCTTAAATTATATATTGTTTAATAAAGAAAAATTTGTTCATAGGTAGGTACTACGCTATCGGCCCAAGGGCCTAAGTAAGCCTAGCCAACAATGTTCCCTGAGTTACGACACCCAAGAACGTTATTTTCCTGTGCCCCTGTCGAGCAGAGCCACAGAAGTGATCCCTGGGATGGGGTGTATTTCCTATTTCCAATCCACTCATCAAGATTTTTCTTGAAGAGTGCTAATGAGGAACTCTGCTTGAAATAGATGGGTAGCTTGTACCAGAGTATGGGAAGTCTCTGGGGCAGCTTGCTTCAAATTTAAATAGTATTAATACAGTAAATGAAACAAAAATTATCAACCATTTAAAAATACCTATTTTAGAATTGTTTAACCATATAAATTCACCAAAACTGATTTCATTATAAAACTCTAAAGCTCATTCCAATCAATTACATCCACTTCAGTGTTTGTACCTCAAATGTCTGATTGTGATAAAAAAATGGCCACAGTAAAGTAATCCAAATTGGTTTACACAAATGCACCCTAGTCCTGCAAAGCCATACTAATGACTGCATAGCTTGATCATAACAGCAATGTCAGTCATTTTCATCCATAAATGGCTCCTATACACAGCAATTGCAGCCTCGTTGTTTACTGTGTATACCCCAGATATCTGACTGTAGTGGAAAATAAATTAATAGTAATGGCTCATTCCCATACAATTCACAAACACTTGGTGACCATGCTGTTGTTTTCAGAGAATTTGGCTTGAATACAGTGCAGTTCAAGCACAGAGTAAGTACTTCTGGTAGTGTTTGCACTTGTATGACTTATTTCGACTGTGTTGCAGCTAGATTTTTATATTATTTGTTATATTTTATTGCACTTTACCACTGTAAAGTGTCTTTGCATTTTGCTGACCTTGTTGGTTCCTGCACTGTTGAGTAATTTTTATTAGTGTTTCCTGGTTTAGTTAGTTGTTTGTAGTTTGTTCCTCACCTTTCGGATTTGTCTTTGTGATTCTGCATTACAGAGACTCGGGACACATTGCAGAGACTTGGGACTGTGCTCTAGTGGCAGTGGAAAGTAGCCTAGTCTGATACGAGATGGAAATCAAAGAGAAACAAGTTTGTGTGTGACCCTCTGATTGGTTGCAAAGCTATTTTGTGTGCTAGTCAGTTTTCTGTGCCTGTATAAAGGAGATCTGCTTGTGCAGGATTTTAGTAGTACACTGTTTAGATACAGACACACAGAAATGACATTTTCTGTATAAAACTACCCCTTGAAACTTCCCCAGTCCCAAGTTGTGCAAAAATAACCTATTTGAACAGTGACAATAATTGTCCATTGAGTGCTGCCACCACACAACCAGATATTTTTGTCATAGGAGACTCCATTGTGAGAAACACAGATGTCCCACTCACCAGGCTGAGTCAGGAAGAAGTCACGGTCAGTTGCATATCATGGGCCAGGGTCTGCCAAATCATGCATGCACCCAGGCCATTGGATTGTAAGTACCACTAAGACTCAGTCATAGTCCATGTGGGTGCAAATGACCTGAGATCTATCTCCCTCGACTATTTGAAGAGAGACATGATGGAGCTCTTGGATTATGTGTCCTAAGCTGGTATGAATCTAACATTGAGCAATCTACCTTCTCCAAGGATGATGCCACAATATGAACAGAAGAGGATTGACTTTGCTTTTGGTGTTTAAGGGGGTACAGTATTTGTCAACATGGGAGGATATAGTCATTTGTTAAAACATTGTCCTCTTCCACTGTACCACTTTAAGGCAATGCCAAACTGACAAATCTTATGATACACCAAAATCAACCCTAGAAAGTCAAAAGGGATTACTGCTCAATGATAGGAGTCTTAACAAGAAACTCCACTCATACCTCTCAACCTGGAAACATCAAAATCTGGACAAGGCCCATGAAAAATAGGTACAAATCTGTATGCTGGTTAACATATAATTTGCATACATAATTATGTAACCTCACCCACTCCAATGGTATTGTGAGATTCCAACTTTCAAATGCAAACTGAAGAACAGACAACCAAAATATGGCACCGGAGTCCCTCTGCAGCCATTCCAATGTCCCATTACCTGGCAATTTCGCCCATTTACCATAAACACTAATGTGTGCATACTGCTTTACTAATACAATGATTACCTGGATTTTATTTTTACATTTTACAGCCCAATGCACAAATGTCACCAATAGACAACTGCTAAACAAAACAACACTGTCTCACAATGAAAATTGACTTGGCATTAAAACATCTCTGCCCTTGAAACTCACATTCATTGAAACAGCATTGAAACCCATACCACATTCAAAGAAAATGCATTTGGCCAGTGGTGAATAAGGCTTACCTTTGGGCTGTTTTCAAATCATTGGCCCCTTGCACACAAAACAAGAAACATACATGTTTTCTTTGATACACTGTCCTGACTATTAAATTATATTCCGTGTATAATACAGCACACTTGTAAGAGCGCATGTTACATTTATTGTTTGAACACTTTTCCAATAGGCTGTAGGCAATGAAAAAAATGCATGAACCAATAATGACAAAACTGCCCAGTTCAGAACATTTTCATCATAAAAGTCTACTTCCAGTGTGTCAACACCCACACTATAAATAGAATGACAGTAGTGTAAGCAATAGGCATCTTGTACAGCTTCTCACACTTATTTTCAATTTCAGTTTTTTTTTTGTTTTTTTTTTGGGGGGGGGGGGGTACAAAAGGCCAAAAACCAGGGACACATTTTTAAACGTTGCTTGTATAATTTTGGAAAGTTGCTAGAATAAAATGCTGTGTTACCACCATGCATTTCACTGGCAAATCCAGGACTGTTTGTAAGCTTCTTAGCCCCCCAAGCCTTTCTGTGTTGGAGGGAAGCCTTCTAGCTTATCAGTGGGAGTGGTAAGTATTAGGTAATCTGTCTACCACATAAGGAGTGGTTCTGGCCCAGAATTTGTAGTTATTGGCCGTTTGGGCGGTCTTCCATCTCTCTCAACTTTCTGATTTGAAGGCCTGCATTTGCACTTGTTTCTGTCCTGTAACTCCTAGGCCCATCTCATTTGCTCACTCAAAAAAAAAAAAAAAAAAATTTTATCTGCTTTTACTGTATTTGTGTTTCTTCCTACTTTATTTTGCTTTTGCATCATCTTAATAGTACTCATTTGTATTTATTACTGCTTGGTGTAACTCGTTCTAAGCCTTTTAGTTTAAGCACTTGGGCTTCAAACCAGTTGTTTTACATTAAGAAGGTTTGTGGTCTGCACTGTAGTGGCAGAACAGGTAGCTTACATCCTTCTAAGTTGGGAACTGCTGATTGAGGGCTCAGTGTCTGTTATTCTAAAAGTGTATTAATTCTGGTTTAAGCACTTGGGCTTCAGGCCAGTTATTTTACATTAAGAGGGTTCGTGGTCTGCACTCTTGTGGGAGGAGAGGCTGGACTCTGCCATTCTGAGCTGGGAATTTTTGGTTAAAAGCTTATAGTGCCTGCATATTTGAACTGTTTCTTATTGAAATTGGTACACCTTATTTGCTGTAGCATAGACTAGATCCAGGCCTGCTAAATCTAGCTTTGTTTGTATGCTTGTTGTTTGTTTGCTTGTTATTTCCCTGAAATGCTAATTCCACCTAAAACGCGGCTTTTCAGCACTTCTGTGGATCCCTAGTGATATCTGCATTGCTTACTGTACTTATTTCCTTGTTTCACTTGAAAGAAAGTTACTGTTTGTCATTTTTGCATTTAAGTTACCTGTAACACATTGCATTTATGTTACCTGGCACTTGCTCACTAAAGCAATTATATAAGTCAGCACTAAAAAATTAAAAGCACTACACCCTCACAAACTCCCCTTGAGTACCTTGTTCCCCATTGGCCCTTTTTTTCAATTATAAAGGAATTCCCAATACTATTCTAGCATGTCCAAAGGTCAGTTGTCAATCTCCACTCTGGTCCAGCTGGTGAATCTGGGAATCTTAAGGCAATGTTACAACTTCCTCATGTACACAGACAACCCTCTCCTCCTCCCAACAAATTCCAACACATGTGAAAGATGCAACCATATAGCCAAACTGGAGGCTAAGCTCTCTCAACTTAGTACTGGCGTAACCAGTCAGGAGGAGAAGGAAACCACACTCACTACAATTCCAGTCTCACATAGACATAACACGACAGCAAACCAAACACATAAACATACAAAAACATACTCGGAGGCTCTAAATAAAAATCTGCCTAAGCAGCAGAGACCTCCAAAGCAGGCACCCAAGCAACCGCTACCCCAAAACAAAACACGTGCAACACATAGTTCACAAAGCCAGTGTGCCAAACAGTCACAGCCCTTAAGGCTAAACAACACACCTGATACACTTGTAATAGGTGGCTCTGTCATCAGGCACACTGACGTCCCGCTCACCAGGCTGAACAAGGAGATAGTCATGGTGAGCTGCCTGTTGGGCGCTAGGATCCGCCACATAACACAAGCACTCAGGTCACTCCAAGGCAAGTACAAATATGACTCAGTCATTGTCCATGCTGGTGTGAATGACCTGAGACGTACCTCCCTGGACTACATGAAAAGAGACATAGAGGAGCTCTATGAGCATGTAGCCCAGGCCAATATGACCCTGACCTTGAGTAGCATCTTACCCTCACCAAGAATGATGCCACAATATGAAGACAAGATGATCAATTTCAACAACTGGCTTAAGTATTGGTGTCATTCAAAGGGGATCCAATGCCTGTCAGCCTGGGATGACATGCTTGATAAGTCACGATGCTTCACTAGGGACAGCTTACACCTGTCACCCCTGGGCTTTCGGATATTGGCAAAGGCTCTTGCTTCCCCCATAGTGCCTTTTTTAGGCAAGGCTCAAAAGACAAACCCACCTCCATAGGTATCACAAGGGATAAGAAACTTAGAGTGATGCTACTCAACGCCAGAAGTCTAAACCTCAAGATGCACGCACTAAAAACTCTCCTTAGCATGGAGAACATCAATATCTGTGCAGTAACAGAAACTTGGTTCCCAAATAAAACCAAGACCCAATCCTCCAAAGGCAGACGTCCTGTCTGGTGGACCCCAGCCATAAACAAACTATACAATAGAAGGAGGAAGCTACTAAATGATAGAGCAAAATCCCAAAAAGGGAAGGCATCTCTGATCCGTATTAGCAAAAAACTATGGGCACTCATATAAAATCGTCTAAGGCCAGCTTTGAGAGAAAAATTGCACAGGACACTAAGGATAATCACAAGGCTTTCTTTAGTTATGTTAGGAACCTGGGCGGAAATTCCCAGATATGCTCAGAATTAGTCCAAAATGACAAAAAATACATCGAACCCACAGACATTGCCAACATCCTAGCTGACAGGTTCAGCGCAACCCCCCCCTCCCCACAAAAAGGGCAAATATCTATCCCGGCAGGGTGCTGCCCCCCTGACATCTCAAATGCTCAGGTAAGAGCCGCCCTCTCCAAAGCAAAAAACACAGCATCAATGGGACCAGACGGTGTCCCAGGCTGCATCCTACATGAACTCCAAGAAGAGCTAAACCCAAACATAAAACTATTGTTCAATCTCAGCCTTACTACAGGATACGTACCCAAAGAGTGGCATACAGCAACAGTGGTCCCTCTCCACAAAGGTGGTGCCTCAACGGATCCTGGAAACTATCGCCTCATAAGCCTGACTAGCTTGGTCTGCAAAGCTATGGAAAGGATCATCATGGACCTCATAAATAAAGATATTGGGGACCTACAGACACTGGATCCTACCCAGTTCGGCTTTGTTAAGGGCAGATCCTGCCTCTTAAACCTGGTCGATTTCTTTGAAACATTCACCAAAGCCATTGATGAGGGGAAGGTGGTCCACACAGCCTACCTGGACCTCGCAAAAGCCTTCGATACAATACCCCACTCGGGCATTATAGATAAGCTCACCAGCTTAAATATAAACCCCTATGTCACTAGATGGGTTGCAAACTGGCTCAAGGACAGAACCCACATGGTTAGAATTGCTGGAGCCATGTCAGACTCCAAACCAGTTACAAGTGGCGTCCCACAAGGCTCAGTCCTGGGACCTCTCTTGTTCGGTATATATTTCTCGGAGGTACAGGCCAACACGGAAGGACTGTGGCTGACCAAGTTCACAGAGATTACTGCAAACTGGGCGCCATAATCGACTCTCCAGCCGACACAAGCATCCTCCAAAAGGGCCTCATAGAAACAGACAACTGGTGCCAGAGCCATGGCCTCAAGCTAAATGCCAAAAAGTGTATAGTCATCCCCTTTGGCAAAAACAAAGTGCCCACAAATTACCACATAGGTGGTAATCCATTAAGTACAGAACAAGTAATTAGGGACCTGGGGACCCAAGCTGATAGCAATCTCTCATTTGACAACCACGTGGCCAAAGTGGTTAGAAAAACATTTTATATAGCCCACCTAATCATGAAGAGATTCACATCTAGATCAGGGGAGGTCATTGTGCCTCTTTACTCATCCCTCATCAGGCCCATAATTGAGTACAATGCCCCTTTTGGGATGTACCTTACCAGACACCTGCAGCAACTGGAAAGACCCCAAAAGTACCTCACCAAGAGGATCAAAGGGCTCAAACAGATGCCATATGCTGCCCGGTTAAAGAAACTCCAGCTCTACTCAGTGGCATACCGCCTGCTCAGAGGCGATCTGTGCCTGACATATAAAGTCATGTCCAACCCAGAATTAATGGACATGCTGCACCTCAGAAAATCCAAATCCCATCGAGCTACATGCTCGAGAGACTTGAACCTCAGCACTGAAATAAATAGGACATGCTGGAGAGACAGATTCATAACCCAAAGGCTCCCTTCACTCTGGAATAAAATCCCAGTCCAGGTTAGGCAGAGTCCCTCATTTACTCTCTTCAAGAGGAATCTTGATGAGTGGATGGGAGATCGTAGGTTTACCCCGGGTATCACTTCTGTGTCACTGTTAGACAGAGGCACAGTATACTAACCTCGAAAAAGGGCATAGCAAAATTAATTTAAAATGGGTGGCGAAAGCCAAACACACTCTGGCTAGGCTTATAAATGCCCTAGGGCAGATAGCCTAGTATGAACCTATGAACCTATGAACCTATAAATTTTGAACCCAGGACCCTGTACACTACAATCAGAGCAGCATACCACTATGCCAAATCAGAAGTTTCATGAAATATAGGAAGACTGAAACTTAAATGGCTATCATTTAGTGAATTCAGTTCTCACTTCTCACCATAGCTCTCAAACTCTTTGCACAAAAAACCTGGACAAAACCAATAATGAGGGAATACAAATTCAGTTCTTCTCACTTCTCACCATAGCTATCTCAACTCTTAGTAGAAAAAAACCTGGACAAGGCTAATAATGGGGGAATACAGCCCCAAAATAGGGACACATTTAAAATACTGATCTTATAAACTTAGAAAATTGCTAGAATAAAAGGCTTTATGTTACCATTTATTTTCTGAAGAATATGAAGTCTGAAATTCAAGTGCCTTTCATTATTTAAATGAATGCAATCCTGCAATGATTTTCCACAAAAATCATGAAAACCACAGATTTTATGAGGAATAGTCGCAGATTAGATGAAAATATGAAGAACAATTGTAGAAGTGGTGGTGGCTAGTGACTTTAGGCTCTTTTTACCCCTGTACCCAAGGTACAGGGTTTGAGCCAGAGTACCTCTAGCCACCAGGTGTATTGCAACACACACACACACACACACACACACACACACACACACACACACACACACACACACACACACACACACACACACACACACTAGCCACCAGGTGTAATGCAATGGGGGCATTTTCACACACACACACACACACACACACACACACACACACACACACACACACACACACACACACACACACACACCCTTAAAAAGATAGCATATACTTTTTTCGCTTCTTTGAATTGCTGTATCATGCAATTCCAATCCCAGCAACAAGTTCTGGGGAAGTGTCTATGGCTGTTTAGCATTAGCTTTGCCTCTTGGTTGCAATACTTGCATGGAGCTTTCATCAACGAGAGTGATTAATTCTATGGAATACAGCCTTACTACAGCGATATCACATTGAGCCCCCTTGCCTAAACCAGGTTTGCTCACTGCAACAGAGGTTTCTGAAACCTGTCTTCTGCTGCATACTGAAGAAATACGTTTCGGTGGAGGTTTGAGATGTACACCATTTGTGCTTTATGGCTGGCATTAGACCAAGCAAATGCAGAATCTGAGAAGACAAGTAGAAAAACCTCTGCAGAACCCGCATCTCCACTGATAACTATTACTATAATACATTGGGACATAGTTTTTCATTATAATCTCATTAAGGGAGTTTCTTTTTTATATTTTGCACAGGAATGCATATTTAAAAATTGTTCTCTGTTGCACAATCACAGATGGCAGCACAGTCTCTTCTAGAAGATGATTCTTGCATTTTTTTAGACCTAGTGTGCTAATTTTCTAATTGTGCTTACATCGATCCATGTGCATGTTAATAATTATATTTACATGCAAAGATTATGTGGGGATAATTAACATTTCAGCGCGAGCAGTTTCATTCAGCTTACCAGAGCAAATCTGTTCGTTCTAACAGCCTAGTCCAAGGACTCCATGCCCTTCTAAATACAAATAAATCCTTGCTTAGCAAGAAAGCCTTCCTTTCCAGCTGGTTCGTTCCCACTCGCAAAGCATTTAAACCAGCTGGAAACCTGGAAATACGTGAGCTGCCACCTCGATTCCGACAGGCTGGTAGCCCTGATGAGTTAACGTCATCGCGCACGCGATGACGTCAGCTAAAGTGTGTAAAATTTTAAAAAATTTAAAAAAAAGAAAAAAAAAATCGGAAATGAAGGCGTGCCACTCGGGAATCGTGGCACCCCATTATTTGGACCCTAATATTTGGAAAAAAACGAGTAATTCGGGACAGTTGGGAGGTATGACTCCACTCCCTCCAGGCTCTCCTCTCCCTGAAGAATGCAGACAATTGTGCAGTTATGTAGATATGGTTTAAAGCCATGGAGAATACCCCAGCAGTGCAGAGCTACAATGCCTTCCAAACTATTAGGCCAGCTGCTACACAAGCAGGGACTAAAGGTGGAGGCGTCTCAATTTGTATCAAAAGCAAACATACCTCAGAGCTGGTTAAACAGGATGATTCTTTACTTCCAAATTATCATAGGCAAAGTCCCATACCATACACTTGCAAGCTATAGGTCTCTCTCTATGACCCAGGAAACACATAACCTACATTTACCATTCAACCAGTAACATATTCATGGATGACTTTAACTACATCACTATAAACTAGGAATCATACATGACCCCAAACTTGCAGGTCCAGAGAATCATGAACTTTATCCAAATAAACACTCAGGACTAGGTAGTCCATATGACCACTAAAGGTTTGAACATATTTGATCTGGTCCTCACTAACATGGGAAAAAACTGCTCCCCCTTCCCAATAGTGTAATGTCCTCTTTGGTAAGGTCAGATCATGAAGCTTTCTCCTTTGAAATAAAAATAAAACCTGGGACCCCTGCTAACCCCATAACATTTAGGAACTTTTCTAAGGCAAACTTCCTACTACTAAGTTCTAACCTGGCAATATTTCAACCCCCCCCCCCCCCCAAACCCTGAGAACACAGCTGCCTATGCAGAATTGTTCACAAAAATCCTGAAAGATCATGTCAATAAATGCATAGAGACAGCCTACCAGAAATAAGCCTAAAACTCGCTTAAAAAACAAACCACCGTGGTGGAATCCAAGCATAAACAGGTTTTACGACAAAAAAAAGAAAGTCATCGCAAAGATTAGTAAATGCTATGCTTAGCTTGATAAAAACACTTTCATCCATTTAAAAAAAAACAACAACTAGTCTCCCAGGCAATGGACACTCACAAAGCTTTCTTTAGCTATGCCCAAAACCTCAAAGATAGCACATAACAGTATGCAGAACTGATTGTAAATGGAGTTATCTACATGGAGCTGGAAGTTATAGCAAATCCCCTGGCCAACAAATTCAGCTCCAATTTTACCCTCTCTCACCTCAGGCTGCCTCCATGGTAATACAATTACCCCCCCACCAAATATCACTAGGGAGCAGGTCCTAGACACACTCTCTAAGGCCAAAAGCACTGCATCTATGGGTCCTGATAACATCCAATAATGGCTTCTAAATAGCCTGAAATATGATCTCTCTTGAACACTGGAGTCACTGTTTAACCATAGCCTCCATACAGGCTGTGTGCCACATGAATGGAGAACTGCAGTAATCATCCCTCTGCACAAGGGTGGGCCATCAACAGATGCTGGAAACTACAGACCCAGGCTAAACTCATATGCAAAGCTGTCAAAATAATTAAATGGAAATGATTAATAAGGACATAGAAAACCTTTAAACACTGTATCCAACCAAGTTTGTTTTTTTTTTTTCATGGGCAGATCATGCCTACTCAATCTGGTGGACTTCTTGGAGAAGTCACCAAGGTAATGGATGAGGGCAAAATGGTTCATACTACATATCTTGACCTGGCTAAGACATTTGACACACTACCCCACTTAGGCTTTGTAAGCAAACTCATAGATATGTATACAAATCCTTATGTTATGCACTGGATAGCCAGTCAGCTCTCAGATAGCACCTGGGAATGTAGGATAGGATTAACCACTTCCACAAAGAGTATAGTCACTAGCATAGTTGCTCAGGGTTCTCTACTTGTGCACTCCTTTTTGGCATTTACTTCATGGAAGTCAAGGCCAGTTTCAATGTTCTCTGGCTGACCACGTTTCTAGATGATTGCAAAATAGGAACAGCCATAGAATCCCCCCAGGATGTTAACATCATACAGGAAGTAGAATCACAGACAAATGACTGGTGCCAAAGTCATGGCTTAAGACTCATTGTCAAGAAATGCATAATAGTACTCTTCGGGAAATCAGACACCCTATGAAATTACCTTATTGATAACACACCCATAAGGGTAGAACCAGCACTCAGGGATCTGGGTACGTATGTAGACAGCAAGCTGTCTTTTGGCCAACATGTGTCTAAGGTAGTAAGGAAATCATTCTATGCTGCTAAACTTATAAGTAAGGCATGGCATCAAGGCCCAAGGAAGTCATTGTTCCATTGTATTCAGTACTCATCAGGCCCGAGTACAATGCCCCTTAGGCATGTACCTGGCCAGGCATATAAAACAGCTGGAATGTCCACAGAGATTCCTTACAAAATATGTACAGTGAGTAAATACTCTGTTTTCTGTAGATTGTTGAAAGGTGATCTACGCCTGCATACAATGGATAGCAGCAGAATAAATTGAGCTAAGGATTTAAATTTTGCTTGCAAAATAAATAGAACATATTGGAGGGACTGGTATGTGTTTCAGACAATTTTCCTTCTCTGGAACAGGGTTCACATCCATGTGAAGCAAAGCTCTTCCCTAACCCTGTTCAAGATAAACCTGGACCAGTGGATGGGAAATTGGAAATTCACCCCTGGTCTAGCATATATGACTCTAATGAACAGACACAGCCTGAAAATCTTGCCCTATCTTACATGTGCTTCTTAAAATAACATCTAAGGCACGTAACATTATGGGATACATTTGGGACACTTGGCTAGGCTTATAAAGCCCCTAGTTGTCATTAGCCTAATATACACCTATGAACCAGAAAGAAACTGCAGATGGCAGCCAGAGATACTAAACTGTGATAATACCACTTACAGATGCAAACACATTTTGCCAGGATGACTGGAATAGTGGAGAGCAAAATGGGAAAAAAGGACATGAACCACATGTTAAAGTTTATAAGGACACAAGTGAAAATAGAATTAGAAAAGCTGTAAAGTGCAGCAGCAAAAAAAAAAAAAAAAAAAAAAAGTACATATACATATGGATGAAGGTCTGTCTCAAATAAATAATTGGTGCCAAAATCATGGACTGAAACTAAATGCCAAAACATGCATTACTGTATACTTTGGGATGTCATCTATCACCAGGAACTACCACATTGACAATACATCCCTAAGAGCTGACTCAGTTGTTCAGGATTTGGGAACTTATGTGGACAGTAACCTAACTTTTGACTAAGATGTAATAAAGTCCTTCTATATTGCATAGCTTATAAACAAAGGGATTGTGCCTATATCTAGGGATGTCATTGTCTCCTTTTACTCAGCCTTCATTAGACCAGTCATTGAATATAATGCCCCCTTTGGTATGTATCTCTCCAAACACATAAAACAACTGGAACACCCATAGACAGGGCTGGTCTTAGAATATAGGGGGCCCCAGTAAATGTCAAAATGAGGTCCACCAAGGCATTTCCAGTGTATCACCCTGTTACTACCATCCCTTCTAAGCAACCTTTTAGTGCATGCTACAAATTTTTAGGAGTAGAATGTACAAACTGACCTGTAGTTACAATGCACTTACATTATGACAGGTCCGGGTACCCCACTGTGTTGTGCCATCTTACAAAGAGACATTCAAGATTACTGGCATTTAGCTGCAACAATGATGCATTACAACTCTGTGTGCAGGGCTTTACTTAGGTGAAATGGCACCCTAGGCAGTGCCTACTCACGCTCTCTCCACATACACACATCTTCCAGTGCTCCCCTCTGTGTCTCTCCATCCCAATCTTGGGTTCCCCACACCATGCACATTACTTTTTTTCTTCCTTTTCTCGCATTTTGCATTCCTCTTCAGCTTTTTCAAGAAACCATGACTTTCTATATGCTCTAAAGTACATTTTGAAGTATTTTTTTCTTTTAACACAAACTTTTTATCCAGTGATGGCTTGAACAGAAATGATGATTAAGGAAAGAAATTAATTGTGCTGCTGTTCAAACTTGATTTTTCTTGTATCCTTTCAACACACCTTTCCTGACTAAGACAGCACAATAATCACTTAGGAAATAACACAATTAAACTGGGACCTCCAGATGCTATAGGATTACAGATGCTCTGGGATGCATTTTAGAGCATTTTTAATCCAATGGTTGGCTGAACAAACATCATGAGTAAGACAAGATTTTCAGTTTTCTTTTTTAATTTCAAGGAAGACATAACTTCTGCCCAAAGCTTAATGTTCACAGCTCACAAAATAGTAGCTCTTAATAAACTAACAAGACAGTTGTGAGGATACACAAATCCTATCTAGGAATATCTGGGAATACTACCTGCCTCCCTAACTCCCTAAAAAAGACAATCACTGCTTGTGGATTCCTCTGGTGTTATATTGTGATGAAAGCAGAGGTTCATATGGCCACAGTCATGTATTTCAAGTGACAACTGTCATATATATACATAGCATGCTTCTCACTCCTACCCCCAAAAGGTAGACACCTGTATACATGCCTGATATGGGATTGTGAGTAAAGTAAAAAAAAATAGTGATTAGAGTAAAATGTTTTCCAGTTTGTGGCCTCTAAACAGTACACTGCCCCTACACAAGCTACAGTAGCCTTTACACATCTGAGCTGTTTGAGAAAAGTAAAAGAAATAATGACCACACTGTCCCCAGCCCCAACACAAGCAATAATAAACCCCTGTGCAAATCTCTAAGGTTTGACTGTGACAAAGATTAAACAGGTAATGGCCACACAATCCCCAACATAACCTACAACAACCTTTGATTCACACATATCTGAGCAGGGTTGGTTTTAGAATGGTGTAGCTGAGGGCAGAGGAGACCATTAAGTCTATGTCACAATCTATTTATACAGTCTGGGTTTTGGGATCCACCAGAATCTCTGAAGATCTAAGTATCTGAATGCTCTGCAATATATTTTATGCCTTACCTTTGAAATAAAATTACTTGTTAACTGAATTTTCACTGCTACCTAGAAGAGGGGATGGGGTTAGCATAATAGTTAAGGTTTTTACCTCAGAGATGCAAAAAACAATGTTTGATTTTGACTTCTGGTTATTGGCTAGGCTTGCATTAGTCTGGAGACCAGTTGCCTAGTATCTATAATAGTAATGAATGCATCCCAGCATTATTGTATGTGTATGTCCATATAAAAATCAGTGATATTATTTACAGATAGACACAGACATGCACACACACACACACACACACACACACACGCACACACACGCACACACGCACACACGCACACACACACACACACACACACACACACACACACACACACACAAAGTTATAGCATTACCAGTTTTGGACTTATTTCAGGAATTGCAATACATTGTACAACACTGGCAAATAGCAGCAGAGTAAGTCACTTTTATTTAACTCATTGAGGAGTAATGCATACCTATCACTGTCTCTGATTTTACCTCATAATTTTGCTCTGTCCTTCATAAAAAGTTTGATTTGCTGGTAAAGTTGGGACCCACTAGAATGAGTCCTGAAACACAGAGACTGAATGACTGAAAAAGCAGACTTGTATATACTAAGTCCCAGATGGCCATTTCCCAGAACATTCCCTTTTCTCAGATGTGTGGTGATCTCGGAGCTGGTGTATATAAGTTCAGAGTTGTGGGGTACAGTGGGCTTGTATCCCCTTTAAAAAACAGTTTAAAAGAGAAGACCGATGTTTGAGATTTGCTTTTCTCCTGGATTTTCTCTTTTCTTTCAGTATGTCAGCACTCAGCATTTTCAGTGCCAGCATTTCAATACAAAGCTTTACAGATAGCCAATAAAACCAGACTTCAGAGCTTCATACCTCCTATTGTCCAAAAATGCATGTGGATGCAAAACGTGTTAATTCTATTAACTTTTTAAGTGAATTAGAATAATATTTAAAACGCGTTCCTGATTTTGAGCTTTTATTCTGCTATTATTTTTGGCTTTGCCCAGATATCTTAAGCAAAGAAGTGGAGAGTTATACTGTCTGGTGTTCTACCAGTGTTTATAAAACTCCCTGAAACTGTAAACCATCCCTGATCAGCAGCCCAAATAGTCGATCATTTTGGGATTCTGAACTATAGTGCTTGGCTTGTTCATGTTCATTTTCTGATTGCTTTATCGGAAAATGAATATTTTTTTTTCATCATTTTTCTCCAACTAGCAGCAGCTTTTGTGGGGTCCCACACTGCCAATGATGATCAAAGGGGCCTCTTTGCAGCAACACGTATTGCAGGTATCTAAAGCTGGCTCTAATGTTAGTTTTAATGAAGAGAATGTCCACCAGAAGGATTTAATTAAGACAAGGGCACTATGTCAATAGTAAAATATTTAATGAAATCATGAAACCTGTTGCTTGATAAAGCACTGCTACTATTATCAGATGTATCTTTGAATTTTAAAGGTGATATAAAGAAGTGTTATTATTGCCCTTCTGGTTTATTAAGTACACAAAATTGCTGTACTAGCTTTTGTTGGTTTGATAGACATGTTACAAATTATTAAAATAAGATAACTTGTTGTAGCAGGACAAGGGAGCCACCAATGACCACAGGGTTCCCTGGTGCCTAAAGCCAGCTATGCCAAAAAGAAATACAAATTCAAATAATACAAGGCCTAAACAACATGTCCTACATACCCTACATGGACTGACTCATAGCTCTGTCACTATACTCAGTATCCTACAGACTGCTAAGAGGTGACCTGTGTCTGGCAAACAAGGCATCCTGTGACCCATTACTGATGGATTTACTGCACATCAGGAAGTCGGATAGCATTAGAAATACTCTGACTTGGGATCTAAACCTCTTCTTCAACTTCAACAGAAAGGTTTGGAGGGAACAGAAATGTCTCGCAGAGGATACCACAGCTGAGGAACAGGTTCCCCATCCATATAAAACAAAGTTCATCCCTGTCCATATTCAACAGCAACTTAGATCTATGGATGAGAAACAGAAAATTTACCCCAGGACTGCCTCCTGTACTACTAAAAGGCAGAGGTACCTCCTAAATGCTTTATCCCATGCATGGGTCCCCTCAAATTATCTATGGTATGATCTCAGTTATTCTCATTAGGATTAATATATAATTATCAACCATGGTGTGGGTAAGGCCAGTGGATAACCAAATGGGATAGGTTATTTAAAACATTAAAGGGGAATGTAGCTAGGTTTAAAAGGGCAGCTATCCTACTACTTACCTTTGAACCTATATTAGCCACATTTTGCAATGCTTGTAGTTTCATTTCCACTAAAGATATTAGAAATCTAGCCCAGTTGAGTTTGAGCATAGTTTTTTCAAGTGAAAGTCATGTACACTATTCTGACATAACAATGAACAGTTTTTCAAACACTGTGAACATATAATATTGTGAGAAGTAACTAATCCTTTTCAATGCTACTTTCTAGGAGCTACCCAGTGGAGCAGTGGTGCAGTGGTAAGCATTGTCACCTTACAGCAAGTGGTTCTTCATTTCGATTCTCGGCTGGGGTGTCTTCTGTGTGGAGTCTGCATGTCCTCCCTGCATTCATGTGGGTTTCTTCTGGGTACTTCAGTTTCCTCCCACATTCCAAAAGACATGTATCTAGGGCATTTCTCTCTGCACTTCCATTGTAAATGGACTCTGTCCCAGTTGGACTTTTCTGGTAAACAAATAATAAACAAAGAAAAAAGAAAATCAGTTTAGCAGCTAATCCCAGTGGCTGGGAAAAACATGATTACTAGTAACTGAAAACCTGCAATCCTCCCCCAAATTTGAAAGATTTGTTGTTTTTATATATTTTTTTTGCCTATTTCCAAGGCACAGGTGGATGGAGCCTTGACTATAATCCAGGTGACTGGAGTTCAAATTGTGGCCTCAATGCTGGAGGAGTCAAACTGGTGAAGGAAGGAAGGGAGAGGGATGAAAAAGGTGCAGTCTGTTCACTTCTCCTCAGGGGCTGGGGTTGCAGAAGTTCATGGAACACATTGAGACTGTGTGACTTCTGCAGTGAAGTTGAGGAAAACCACTGCCTCTGCTTGAGGGGAGGGGATGGGGCAGATTGCTAGTAATCTCCCTTGCAGAAGTGAGGAATGGCCATTGAATGTATCCCTTCAACTCCCCCAGCCGAACATCTGATGAGAATCATAGGACTTAAAGCAGAAAACCCTCCAATTGCTCCTGATAACTGTTGAATGCCAGCCCCTCCTAATCGACTATCACTCTGATGATGATGATGATGATGATGCAGAACAAATGGGCTAATTCACCAAGAGGTGGCTAATGGTCTTCAGGCAGCAGGTGCAAAGAATAAAAAATACATATATTTTTTCTGCAGAACCCCTTGATCATCAAGCCTTCCCCTACTGTTCCACTGAAACATTTTTTCTGCTTTCCTTTTTGAATTAGAATACCTCATCAAAATGTTGGAGTTATTTATACAATTCCATACATCCAGATAGCCATGATATGCACCCACCATTTATTGTATCCAAAACAGCCTAGTGAAAATTCCAGGAATTCTCTTCGGAATTAATATTTTGGCTACATATATATATATATATATATATATATATATATATATATATATATATATATATATGTGTGTGTGTGTGTGTGTGTGTGTGTGTGTGTGCCAGTGTGTGGTATGTGTGTGTGTTTGGATGTAGATGTGGGTGTGTATGTCTGTGTAACTCCAAGTGTGTTTGTGCAGGTATGTCTGTATCTGAATGTTTGTGTGTGTGTGTGTGTGTGTGTGTGTGTGTGTGTGTGTGTGTGTGTGTGTGTGTGTGTGTGTGTGTGTGTGTGTGTGTGTGTGTGTGTGTGTGTGTGTGTGTGTGTGTGTGTGTGTGTGTGTGTGCGTGTGTGTGTGTGTGCGTGTGTGCGTGTGTGTGTGTGTGTGTGTGCGTGTGTGTGTGTGAGAGAAATGATCCAGCAATATTTGCATTTGCTATTGTATGGAGCAAGTACTAATCTATCAAGGAATATCTACTGCCAGTAAATGGGCAGTACACTAATAAAGCTTTAACCTTGCATGAAACGTATTACCCATGCCCACATACTAGGCACCATCTGTAATACCTTAAGGACTGTATTTTGTGTGTGAGATGTCACTGTCCTAAAAAAGTTCAGGATTCTTTTTGCGTATTCATCAGGAAGAATAGCCCAAACCTTTCTACTAGAACATCTACAGAGCAAATGAGTTTTAACAACAGGGGCTGCAGGTTATGGGACTTATGTTTTGCTTTTATTTTGTGTTTTAACCTAATCCATGGCCACATCAATGTATAGACCTGTGCACACACTTCACAAAGGTGAACAGCTTACTATTGAGCTATATGCACTGTGAGACTGCTTTGCAGATTGGCTAGCTTAATATCACTAATGGAAGATGCCATGTATATTATTCTGTCATGGCTGGGGACACAATGCATTTTGTTAGATGGGTGCAGCTACTTTGTAATGCAACATTAGGTGATGGCTTTGATCCAGGATAAAACTGTCTATAAATTGCATTAACAGTAATATTTATATATTACTAATCATTTACGTTTTCTGTACCCCATGGGCAGAGCCCATCTGCTTTAACACAGGTCGGTTTTAACCATATGTCTGCTGTTTGCTGTCAATTCCATTTAAGCTTATTGTGAAGATCATGGAATACTCCAAATTGTACATCAATGTGTTTGAATTTCATGCTGTTGTACCATATCTGAAATACTTTAATGCAATATAAAATAACAGAATCAACTCAAGTTTGACAAAAGCGAATGAAGTAAAACAGGTCTTGTGTTATGGCGGAGAGTATGTTTTTTTTCTGCAAGACTTCTAGTTTAGGGAAGAAATATCTAGCTTAAGGCATTTGGAATGGTCATAGCCCTATTTCAGTGGCATTTAAGAACTGCTGGTAGAGGAGGAGTTTCTGATCACATTCCCTTGGTTTTACCACTATAACAGAGAGGTGCTGGTGGATAGGCAGGATATATGCATGAGTTTTAGAAGCCTGCTCTAATAGGAAGAGGGAGAACTGGGAGAAACTTTACTTTAGCTGGAGGTCACATTATTATCACCTTACAATTTTAAACTGGATGCATCACCATATTTGACTTCAGTGTCACCATAAACTAGTTTTCATCCTCATCTTGAAATGGAAATGACTGCAATTTTGCAATTATAACTATATGATAAAGAACTATTTCATATTCTCTCAAATGAGCAATACACTTGCAGATAAACCTTATTATAAGTGGTGTCCTTATCGATTATTTATTTTATTATTTAGTTATTTATTTTTGTTGACTAGGATAGTCCAACTAGGCAGAGCTCATTTTCAGCGGAGGCCTGAGGATAAAAGCTCCACAAAAACATGAAATACACAAACTGAAGGATAAAATACATACTTCGAAACATGTTTAACATTTTGTACAAACATGACGAATATTTTTGAAATGAAAATAAATACTTCACAAAATATACATACTACAGCTCTATAATAAAGGAGAAAATACTTATTTACATGACATTATATGACAGTAACCAGTGCAGTATTTATGAGAAAAGGAGATAAAGCAGAAGTCGGAACATATAGTACTGTTTATTCAAGGCCTATAGATGATAGGTGAATGTTATAGGAGTCATGAATATTGTTTAAACATTTGTATAGTGCAAATTGCTTAAAAAGGGAGATGACTTCAAATGTAGAGAGGATATGATATAGTACATCAACAGCTGAAATGAGGGTGACTACAGAGTAACAATCTACATTCCATTGATGTGGTCCATTCATTGATCTAAGGTAATCAGATGAAAAGAACTAGAAAATCAGTCTGATGAAATGCAACTTTATAAACTCAATAATTCACTGTATTTCTATATCTATATCTATTTTTGTATGTGCATGTGTATGTGTCTGTGCATGAGTAAAATGTGATCAGAACTATAGTCAGGTGCTCTCTCCTCAACTAAAATTTTGAATGAAAAACATATATGCGTAAATGCATAGATACATGCATACACACAAATAAAATGTCTTCTTATCAAAACCACAACAAAAAGCTCATCTGTACTCTGAAACTGTAGCGTGCTGCTTGCAACAAATGTAACAAGCAGCTTGCTACAGTGCAAATCTCTACACACTGAGAGTTCCGGCACTTCAGTCCTAACAGAAAATGCAGTATTGGGATTTATTTATGAAGCTGTGATATCCTTGTAGCTTTATAAAGCAATTCTGATCGAAACTTACTGTATCGAAGTTTGAATATCGACGTCCGGACAGCACATGCAGGTTAACTGCACATTTTCAAAGCAGCGAATAACAAACTCTAGACATTACCATAGTTTGAGATGGAGGCTGAAAAATATTTTCATTTTCGCTGTTTAAATTCGACAACATGATGCCTCGACTGAGTACATTTCCAGGTTATGATAGTAAACGTATATATATATATATATATATATATATATATATATATATATATATATATGGTTTCCTATGAAACCATCGAATTTACACTACATCGAAAATGAGAAGATCGGGACTTCTATATTGAACTTGCAAACCATCGAAAATGGAAATCGTCGACTTCCAAAGCGTCGAAAATGAAATGTCACAGCACTTGTGTATGTTTAACGCGACCCGGTAAGTGTGCGACAGTGACGGAGGTAGGAGTGGTCAGGTAAGTGAGTTAGGGTTAGGGTGCAGGTAGGTGAAGTGTGCGTTAGTGTCGGAGCTTGGGCTAGGGGTGGGTAAGTGAGTTAGGGTTAGGGTGCAGGTAGGTGAAGTGTGCGTTAGTGTCGGAGCTTGGGCTAGGGGTGGGTAAGTGAGTTAGGGTTAGGGTGCAGGTAGGTGAAGTGTGCGATAGTGTCGGACCTTAGGGTTAGGGTTTGGGTCAGGGCTAGTGTGTATGCTATGTAGTGTAGTGTGTTGTTTATGTTCCGTGTGTCGGTGTTATGGTGTTCGGTGTTTCGCGTTGTCTGTAGTTATAACTTCTCTCCTGTATGTTCTGCACTTTCCATGTAGTCGATGTTTTAAATGTCGACGATTTCTGTTTTCACTGTTATGTACTTTCGATGGTCTAGTCTCGATGTAGTCATTCTCGATGTAGTGTAAATTCGATGGTTTCATAGGAAACCATATATATATATATATATATATATATATATATATATATATATTTATATGAGTGTACTTTGAAATATCAAAGTACATAAACCTCGAATGACTAATGATCAATCCTGAAAGATCAAAAGCCATAACAATGACATAAAAAAATATATGCTTTTTGCAGGGGGAAAAGACCCCCTGCACCTCCCCACTATTCCTGATAATTATAAATACCAACTCCAAGATTGGTCTATAGTGGGAAAAGGGTAAATTCCCTGACCCTGATGCACAATCTTGCACAGACTTAACACAAACAGAAACAATCAAATGAGTTTCAGTGCCTTCTGCTGGCGTTAAACATGTTCAAGGGTTATCAACATTCAATTATATGGAACGTTCACATGTATACATGTTGAAGCCTGACAATTCATTGAAAATACAGTACATCAAATGGCAACTGATCAAGCACAACTTGTCAATCAGTAGCCTATCAAAAAAGAGAAAACATTGTTTTTGGCAGGACAAGTCCCCCTACACTCCCCATATCTCCTGATAATTATATATACCAACTCCAAGATAGAGCTACAGTGGGGAAAGAGCAAATTCCCTGACCTCGACTGTACCTCAGTATTGCACAGAACAACTGTTGACACATTCAGTCAGTTACTTTTCAGTCAGCTGTGCCAGCATTTTCCTGGGTTCAACAAGACATATCCATCTATATATTTTATATATATATATATATATATATATATATATATATATATATATATATATATATATATATATATAAAATGTGTGCACGTGTGTATAATAGTACATCGGTATTGCACATGTAGTACATATGACTTCTCTGCAGACTAATATATATATATATATATATATATATATATATATATATATATATATATTTATATATTTATATATTGGCATACCACTGTTCCTAGTTATATGTGCTGTTTGCACAATATACTTTTTCGTGTCCCCTGTGTATTTCTTTCTCAGTGTACATGGCATTTTCCTCTGCTTATTGTTGAATGTTTCATCCTGTTTTTTGAATGATTCATTCTATTTATGGGTAATTGTGACTCATTCCACACAGTTTCTACTCCACCTTCTGTACTATATCACAATTTATTATTATTATTGTTATTATTAATAATATTATTATAATACCACATCTTCACAAGCTGCTCATCTTCAATTTTCTTCCCAATAATGTGTCTCTGCAAACATTATAGTCAGCAGAAAACATCTTCCCCTGTAGCTTCTATACATCCATGTTGCTTACTTCATATTTATATTATATGGCCAGATGTGTTTATGTTTGCTTTTGTCTATTTTTCAGTATTTTCATTTGTTTTTATTTCTGCTCATTCCCTTCTTCAGATTGATCTTATTAGTCTAACGTTATTGTATTCATGAGGCCAGTTTTCATGTCTGTTTTCAAATATCAGTCTAATTTATTTATTGTTGCTACTTTTTTGAAGGGGTGCTTCTGTCTACAGAATTTTGCTGTGTTTTATCATCTGTAGATGTCAATGTCAAATGTCAGTATCAGTGTGAATGAGATATTGTAGTTTTCTATAAATCTTCCTTTAATGCACATACACAGTAAGCACACACAACTATCCCTTAATTAACTCTTCATAGGCTTTCAGTCATAAACATTTATGCAGAGAATTCGTCTTGCAATATATTCAGTCATGGTCTCTACACTTTCTTTGGTGCCTTTCATTTTGCAACTTGCTATCCACCCTAATAAGCCTGGCGTTCTTTCTGTTTGAACCGCATTTATTTTGCATTGTTCTGTACAAGCCGAGACAGGTGTTCATCTCCTGTCTGCCTTTTGTTATTATGTCGTCAGACAGGTGCCTCTCTGTCTGTTGTGACTAGCAAGAATGAAACAGTTGTTATGTAAAAGATGTATATATTACCTTCTTGTTTGCTACCCTGACTGAATGAGTATGTTTTTTTTTTTCAGAGCATTTCAGAACTCTGGAATTACAGGTTGTTTTAAAGTTGTTGTCTGATAGTACTTCTCTGCTGCTGCTACCATCTGGGGAATCAAAACTATAAGAAGCACAAATAAAATAAAATAATGAAATTAGGCTAGAATAGAAGTAGTTTAATGGAATAATAGATATTTGAAAGAAGGCTATAAAGACTTTCTAAATGTGATGCTTCACAAGGAATAAGGTCTTCCTTCCTTATTGTGCTATGTTTACAGACTCTAGTTCACTCTGATAGCATTGCAGTTTTTCTCCAAACTAATGTTTTACAGCTTTCTGCTGTTCTAGGTTCACATATCCTACTATTGCTTTACAGTTTCTCATCTAGCTATATACATTAATGTGATACAAGTGCCTTGCGTGCCAAGCATTCCTTTCTCCTTTTTCTGTATTCATTATATCACATAACTTGCATTGCTTTAGTTTCTCAGATTCGTATACTGATATGATGATTGATACATTAGCTGACATGGGAAATAATCTGTTGGGCTTGGTGTATATGGCCTCCAACACACAGCTGTGATCTGTAGAAGCAGGTGTGTGACCTCCGTGTAAAGGCCCCTGTTGTTTCAATCACACCAGCCTAGTTAGCAAAGATTATCCGTTCTGTCTTATAGTCATTCCAAGATTGATTTTAATGTTTCTTATGGGATCACTTGTGTAACATTAAATGGGTTATGTGCACTTTTCAACACCTTTATGACGGTTTGCCTTATTGCAGGAACTGACATTGTCCATCTGTTATTCAGAAAGCCAACTATTGCTTCTTCCCTGGGCTGTTTCCTTGACTAGCATTGTGTTTTTTCATATCAGCCTCTCATTTATGAGTATAACAGAACATGACATTATAGATTTCATTTAGATCTGGAAGCCCTTGTCCATGTTTTATGATTCAACTTATTCCAATTTTACTTATCTGTAGTCATGGCTCAATGCATTATTACTTCTCTGTATGACAAAAATCTATGTAGTTTGTATTCTGCTTATGAAATGCATACTTCTACCACACCACTGCAGTTGAACTGAGGTCCTCTGCCCTCTTTTTCAGCCTGTAATAAAACTCTTTTGTAAAATGTATAAATGACATATGTATTTGGAGGTTGTTTAGGTGGGTGTGTGTACTCAGATTTTCTACTAAGGTTGTGTTTCTTTATTAGGCTAAAAAAAGGTTTATGCACCATGATTTCACTTTATTTAAAGGAAAACTCCACCTTAGAGCAAAAAAAAAAAAATCTGTTTTTTCCACTTTGTTTTCTGTGCTATTTTAACACCGCAAAATCAGCCTGACTGCTTCTTATAGAACCTTAATATGTTTTCTGCAAAATGGCTGCCACTGAGGCTTGACATATCAATGTGATCTTGTTTATCTTCAAGCCTTTCTCTTTCGCATAATCCACTTCAATACTGCTTTATGTGAGTTATGCTAGACATAAGGAAGTAGTGATGTATTCCCATGCCATTGACATATAATGGGATTAGTGTCAGGCACTGTCATGTTGTATACCTTCTGTAACAGGACTGTTTTTTTATGTCTTGAATGGCCCTCATTTGTGTGTGTGTCTCAGGGCTTGTTTTACAATATGCTAAGAAGTTATACAGCTGCAACCAAAAAAGTAGCTATATTGCATGTGTTTGTTCAAAGTATTTTTTTGTAGTCCAAAATGAATTGACTGTCCCCTCCCCAACACCTTTCCCTCAGGTGTCAAAATTGTCACTGCTCTGAGGGATCCTGGCAGTTTCATGTACAAGTCACAGCCACTACTGGAAGGGATAGGATATGAAAAGTAATTCTGATCCCCAGTGCCAGCAGTGGAAATATTTTTGTTTTCATTCATTCATTCATTCATTCATTCATTCATTCATTTATATAGACAAATAGTTAAAGTACTTCAGGTTTCCCTTTCATAATGTTTTAATGAAAGGGCACAAAACACATGTAAGCTAAAGTAAATTCAGCTGTATATCATGGTTGCTGTCATTTGTTAAGTTTCATTTGTTGACTACAAAATCCCTATGCACTTCATTTAGGTAAGGAGTGACTCAAAGTTTGTGGAAGATGTCTTTTCCTAATGATCTGTGCACCAGATATGCATCATACTCTAGAAGGATGTCACAAGAAAGCATAAATGACCTTATGATAAACAATATCAGAGCACCCAGTTGATAGGGTTACCACGTGTCTCACTTTGTACTGAGAAGTCCTGATTTGGGAAGTTTAATCTTATTGTGGTGGGAGAGCATAAACATGGTAAATGTGTTGATACTTTTACAAGAATTACAAGAAAAATATTTTCTAACAAGTGTTTAAAGTTAAAGCTTAGCATTTCAATACTGCAATGCTTATGTAAATTTGTTAAAAGAGGTAACAACTGCCTTTGAGCCATTAACTAATCTAATTGCTATATTTTGCTATAAAAGGTGTGGCTGCATTGGAAGCAGCTGTGAATCAGTATAAGTTCTCTTCCTCTCTGCACTAAAGGCAATGGAAAACAGTTCCACAACTTTTTACAGAGCTCCTGACATCAGCAAGACTAATTACACATATAAGATGGTCAGCAGTACCATGCAGGCATAGACAAATTCCTCTACAAATTATATGTGGAATGAAGCTTAAAAAGTGTGTGGTCTTTCCCTTCTTTTAATTCCAAGGCAAGGAAATTAAGTTTTATAAAGTACAAGCAGGTTTCTGGTACTTATAAAATAGGCAAACCAAAACCATTCTGTAGGGAGAAAAGCAACGTAAGAGTTGAGTTAAACTGTAGGAGATGGTGGAGTTTAAATGAATCAGCTGCTCTGCCTAAGGGAGATAGAAGATTTTTGCACTTGCAATCCAGTTTATTTAAATGAACCAACTGTCTGCCCCCAAAGCAAACTATAAGGGAGGGACAGGATAGATGAGGTAACAAAACAAGTCTTTTTGGTAAAAAGCCACTATACTCAAACAGCAACAATAACAGTCAAAACTCAGGCACATGTAGGTAGCACAATGAATACCTCTTTCGGGTAACCATTAACAAGAATTTGCCTACTTGATGCCATGTGTATGCAGAAGACAAGTGATGGGCCTTTCACACTGAAAGATACATGGAATAAACACTACTATAAATGACAAAGGACGATGGCCTAAGCCTTTCAAGAGGCCAAGTTTCAAGTGAATGCAACATTCAAGAAGAGCTATTGCTATCATTTTCTAGTTGCACAAACTTTGGGGAGGGGATTCTGAAAAGCTTACAGCGAAGCCTTATCTTGGAAGGTTTTCCACACCATAGTAAGCATTTCTGATTCAAAACTGGACTCCCACTAAGGTTTTCATACTCTTGGGGTCTTAGCATGGAGAGTGGTCTCATTAGGGAGCTGCATGTTAATGCAGCAGTCCAGGGGAATGACTAATGCTAGTCATGTGCTCTCTCCATCAGAAATATTCATGGCTGTTAGTTTTCTTGACAAAGTCAATCATCTTGGCCAATTAAAATTTTACGGTGAGAGAAAAATGTGTATGTATTCAAAAAAACAGTAGTTACCTACTGGCAGTGAGAAGTACAGCTGAGCTTTTGGAATTTGGAGTGAGTCGTGTATGTGTGTGTGTGTGTGTGTGTGTGTGTGTGTGTGTCTGTGAACATGTCTGTCTTCCTGAGTAGTTGAGGTACAGGAATTAATTGCACCTTGGAACATGCTTGCAGGTGTATGGATAAATGTTTACATGAATGCGAGTAAGTGAGGGGTAAGCAGAATAGGTTATTGCTCCATAGTGGTTTAGCAAGCCAGAAAACTAGTGGAATTTAACAGGAACTGGACAAGTACAGTTAATAGAGAATGTATGTCCATTTGTGGTGGGGTGCTGATAGACCTGTTTAGGTTTGATTTTTAGAATGGTGGTACTAGCAGCTGGAGACTGTATAACTCAAGCATCAGATGCTTTAGGTCCTGAGCTTTGATGATAAGGCATGATATTATAGAGGATGGTGCTTTCTATAATTTTTAAGGAGGCTAAAGCAAAAAGAATGGGTACAGAAGTCAAAAATGGAAGAAATATGTCTGTACAGTTTCTCATAAAAGAAGCCCACATAAAAAGAAGTAATGATTGTTCAAAGTGTTTTTTAATTTTTTATTTTGCTTTGCAATAGTAATAATGTTGCATTAACTCTTAGTCATATCTACATATTGCTATACCTATTCAGAACATTCATTTTAATATATGAGGACTGAAATATACAAAAAAGTAAATCATTTCTTGGACCTAAGCTTTCAAATGAACCTATCTCAGAATGCAAAAAAAAAAAAAAAAAAAAAAAATATATATATATATATATATATATATATGAAAATATATGTATATATATATATGTATATATATATATATATACATATATCTATATATATATACCAATATTTCTGATAGTAACGCTTTTGTTTTGTTGTATAAACTAATTTGTGAGATGAGATATAGTTAGTTTGCTAAAGTCTTCCCGTGTGATTGGAGATATGACAGTCCAATTTTTTGTAATGTAAAATTTAATAAGGGCACATATTGTGATAAGGATATGTTTTAACATTTTTAGAAGTCCATTTGTGTTGGCGTGCAATATAGCTGTTTCCCAAGACAGGGTTGTTTTTTCATATCCCATTTTCTCTAATCTAGCTCTTAAAGAGCACCAAAGGTTGTGTACCTTACTACAATTCCACATAACATGGAGAATATCAGCTGTTTGGTTTGGGCAATGTGGGCATATGGGCAAAAATTTGGGATTGAATTTATTTAGCTTTGAAGGGGTATAACATACATTGTTATTTATGGGTCTGTATTAGAAAAATGAAAAAGCAAAAGATCGAGCACTCACATGAGCGAAAAATCAGGACTTCGAAATTTGGCTTTATGGGTTGCAGTACAGTGAAGATCGGGATATTTGCCATTTCCTCACTGTAGTGTGATCGCGGAGTAGGAATATATATTTAGTGGGGGTTTGGTGGTGCAGCCCCCCACAACAGCGATTTCACATTTATGATTTTTCGCTCATGTGAACGCTCGATCTTTTTCTTTTTCATTTTTCTAATATAGACCCGTTATTTATCATAATTCATGTGTATAGCAGCCTCTTAAAGGGAATATACTTGATCGTATTTTCAATGGACAGTCTTTCCCTTTCTTCGGTAAGTAATTGGTTTTTCTCTTGCCAATAAGTTAAGAATAATAGAGAATTCTGGTATTTTATGCTTGTTACAAGTATATGTATCCTAGAAATTGTTTTTCCTTTAGTTGCAAGATTTTTTAGCATTAGTTTTACTAAGTTAATGTCCTGCAGATTGACATTAGTTTGTGAAAATTTAGCATATATAAGATAATGGATTTGGCTAAGAATGACAGTATAATTCTTAGGAAGGTTGAGTTTCAATCTTAGTTGTAGTATATTGGATTCTTTCCATTTGTAGATTTCCCATATTGTAAAATCTTTTATCAGGGGGTAATTTGTTAGATTTAGGGGTTTATTATTTATTAGTAGGTGAGGATTTAGGTGGAGTGGTTGTATAAAGACAAGAGCATTGAATAGTTGTATTGATTTGAATATTTTTTGAGTAGTTAGGATGATATGCTTAATTAGTGGGTGTAAGTTCTTTGTGAATAGAGCTTTTTGATTTAGGTTTAAAAAGGGAAGAGATTTGGTGTTTTATCCAAGGGATTTAAGTTGTTCAAACCAGATTTTGGTCCACTGAGGCATCCAGGTATTAACATATGGGTCATGATTTATTATCTGTATTAAACCACCAAAAATGGATAAATGGTGCTAGCATAAACCAATAAACGAAAAAAGCAGCACGAACCAAGTTAGACGCACTCACTGTCGTTTAATGAACAACAAAACACGTAAACGCTAGGCACATATAAAACGTTTTCGTCTTCAACTTCATCAGATGATTAAAACATCCCACACATCCCTAATATATGCAGCTTCATTAAATCAATTTTACAATCATCCAATAGGAGAAAATATGTCATTAACTCATACCAAATATTTATCACTCTCATCTTGGTAAAAAACACTAAATTCCTTAAGTACAACCCTATCCAAACATTAAATACTAATTTCCATTAAATGTTCTGTAATCTTCATACATGTAAATATCATAAAATAATTATTTAAAAACATTTTGGAAACATTTAAAAACTGTGTTAAACTGATGTTCCTAGCCAAATGTAAAAAGTAATCTTTGGCTCCCTCATGTGGTGAAAATAAATATTAATAAAATTGACAAAGATATTTAATACTTTTGTTTGAAAATGTGCAAATAAATTCTTATAAAAGTTTTTTTCACTAACCACTTTAAAAAAACTTGTAAATAACGTTAAATGAAAGGCATTTACAGTTTGGCATATCTTAATTTCAATACTGGCGCTAATGAAATCATATCATTGAGACCAGGAGGTCTACTAGCTTCTAGTATTAGCTGCCAGTATAACTCTCTGTATTCAACCAATCAAACATCAGTTTAACACAGTTTTTAAATGTTTCCAAAATGTTTTTAAGTAATTATTTTATGATATTTACATGTATGAAGATTACAGAACATTTAATGGAAATTAGTATTTAATGTTTGGATAGGGTTGTACTTATGGAATTTAGTGTTTTTTACCAAGATGAGAGTGATAAATATTTGGTATGAGTTAATGACATCTTTTCTCCTAGTGGATGATTGTAAAATTGATTTAATGAAGTTGTATATATTAGGGATGTGTGGGATGTTTTAATCATCTGATGAAGTTGAAGACAAAAACGTTTTATATGTGCCTAGCGTTTACGTGTTTTCTTGTTCATTAAATGACAGTGAGTGCGTCTAACTTGATTCGTGGTGCTTTTTTCATTTATTATCTGTATTAGTCTGTAAGTAGTAATTATAGTGTAATAAAGTTTGAAGTCCGGCAAACCAAATCCCCCCTTATCTTTGGTAAGTACACGTCTATCATATTTAATTTTAGTAGATTTGGAATACCATAAGAATCTTGATATAGCTTTTTCTATATTAAGAAAGAATTTTGGGGGGATATTTGAGAAGGTGGCATTTAATTAAAAGAGTATTCTTGGTAATAGATTCATCTTGATGACACTAGCTTTTGAAAGTAGAGACATTTTAATATTCTTCCATCTGCTAATATCACTTTCAATGTTGGTCCATGTGCGTAGTAGGTTATTCTTTATGATTTCTTTAAAGTCAGGAGTAAATAATATTCCTAGGTATTTTATCTGGTAGTTAATCTTGATCTCACTCTCAGGAAAGTAATATTCCTTATGTCCTATAAGATTCAAAGGAAATAGATGGGATTTATTTGAATTTAATTTATAGTTAGAGATTTCAGAAAACTCAGCTATCTCTTTGAGTATTTTTGGGAGATCAGTGGTGGGAAGTTGAAAATATATATTTAAGTTGTCAGCAAAGGTAGAGTACATAAGGTTTATATTAAAGATTCTAGGTATGTGATGGAAGGATTTTTGTGAAATAAACAGGAGCAGGGAGTTCTAGATAGAGATTAAAGAGGTATGGGGAAAGAGGGCAGCCTTGCCTTGTGCCATTGGATAAGGGTATAGGGTTAGTTTTGTGCTTATTTATCTGAATAGTGGTAGAAGCTTTCTGATATAGAACCTTAATTATCCTTATAAATTCCTGATGAAACCCAAATAAAGGCAATATATTGAATAGGAAATGTAGATTAACTCTATCAAAAGCCTTGCTTGCGTCAGCAGTGAGAACATATCTTGGGTATTTATCACTGTTAAGAAGTCTGATAGTGGTATCCAAGAGGAGGGTGTTGTCCTTGTTTGTCTATTTGTCATAAAGTCCATTTGTTCTTGGGAGATGATGGAGGGGAGTATATTTTTAAGTCTATTTGCTGTAACATGAGCTAAGATCTTAAGGTCAGTATTTATCAGGGCAATTGGTCTATAGTTGGCTGGGTCTGTTGTGTCAGAGTTTGGCTTGGGAATTAACAAAGTTTTGGAGTCATTAAAATAATTATCTGTTATACCGTATTGTTTTATATAACTGAAGACTTTTAATAAGACTTTGAAAGTAGGTTCCATGAATTGTTTATAAAATTCAGAAGTGTAGCCGTCAGGCCCAGGAGATTTACCCAGTTTGAGTTTGATTATTACAGCTTTTATCTCTTTTAGTTGCAAGGGTATTTTTAGAAGTTTTTCCTGATCTTCTGAAATTTTTGGAAACTTTATATTATGCATAAAATCACGAAATGTGTCTGTACAGGGAGGGAGGGTTAGGTTATATAGTTTATTGTAAATGTCTTCAAATGCGTCTACAATGTCTTGATCTTTGTGCTTCAAGAGTCCTTCCTACTGCATTTCTTTAATCCTCGGTGGACCAGTTTAAATGTTTATTAATCTAGCTAGGATTTTTGACGGTGTTTGTGCCAATTTTGAGTATTGATATATTGATCTTAATTCTAGCAGAGAAATATTTTCTAGATAATGTTTGTGTAATTGCTTCTGCCAGTCAGATATTTTATCCTCTAGGTCTTTTGAGTACTTATTTGAAGTTCTAATTCAGCAGATTTGATTTGGCTCTCCAGTTTATTTTTGAGGTTATTGTATTTTTTCTTGAAACATGCAGATTTTTGGATAATGATACCTCTAATGACCACTTTGGCAGCCACCCATTGCATGTCGTAAGGAATTTGAGTGGATATTAAGTCTTTTTCAAGTTGGGCTATAATACTAGTTACTTCCTGTGCTACTTCTTGGTTTTGAATAATTTTAGGATTTAATGTCCAATAATTGAAATAAGGGACATTTTGTTTATAGCTCTGAAAGGTTAGGGAGAGACTAATTTTTGAATGATCTGATATTTATCTGGGTGATACAGTATATTTTAGTGTATAAGAAAGCAAGGTTTGGGAGATTAGAAAAGCATCTATTCTGGACCAAGTTTTATGAGTGGCTAAGAAAAAAGTCTTCTTCTCTTTCTGCTGTTCTCATTAGGGGTCACCACAGCAGATTATTTGTTTCCATTTCTTCCTGTCCTCTGCATCTTGATCTGTCACACCAATCACCTGCATGTCCTCTCTCACCACATCCATAAACCTTATCTTAGGCCTTCCTCTTTTCCTCTTACCTGGCAGCTCCATCCTTAGTATCCTTTTCCCAATATACCCAGCATCCCTCCTCAGCACATGTCCAAACCAATGTAACCTCGCCTCTCTGACTTTGTCTCCAAACCGTCCAACCTGAGCTGACCCTCTAATATACTGATTCCTAATCCTGTCCATCCTTGCCACACCGAGTGCAAATCTTAACATCTTTTACTCTGCCACTTCCAGCTCTGACCCCTGCCTTTTTGTCAATGCCACCATCTCCAACCAATACAACATAGCTGGTCTCACTACCCTCTTGTAGACCTTCCCTATCACTCTTACTGGTACCCGTCTGTCACAAATCACGTCTGGCACTCTTCTCCACCCACTCCATCCTGCCTGTACTCTCTTCTCCACCTTTCTTCCTCACTCACCATTACTCTGAACTGTTGATCCCAAGTACTTAAACTCATCCACCTTTGCCAGCTCTACTCCCTGCATCCTCACCATTCCTCTGTCCTCCCTCTCATTCACACACATATATTCTGTCTTAGCCCTGCTGACCTTCATTCCTCTCCTCTCTAGAGAATATCTCCACCTCTCCAGGGTCTCCTCAACCTGGTCCCTACTCTCATTACAGATCACAATCTCATCTGCAAACATCATAGTCCATGGGGCCTCCTGTCTGATCTCGTTTGTCAACCTGTCCATCACCATTGCAAATAAGAAAGGGCTCAGAGCTGATCCTTGATGTAATCCTACCTCCACCTTAAATGCATCTGTCACTTCACTCCCACTGCAGACTTCACCACTGTCACACTACCCTCGTACATATCCTGTACTACTCTTACATACTTCTCTGCCACTCCTGACTTCCTCATACGATACCACAACTCCTCTCTAGGCACCCTATCATATGTTTTTTCAATATCCACAAAGACACAACTCCTTCTGACCTTCTCTATATTTCTCCATCAACACTCTCAGAGCAAACATCACATCTGTAGTGCTCCTTCCTGGCATGAAACCATACTGCTGATCACTAATCATCACGTCCCTTCTTAACCTAGCTTCCACCACTCTTTCCCATAACTTCTTCCTGTGACTGATCAGTTTTATCCCTCTGTAGTTACCACAGCTCTGCATATCACCCTTATTCTTAAAAATAGGTACCAAAACACTTTTTCTCCACTCCTTAGGCATACTCTGACTTATCAAGATTTCATTAAACAATCTGGTTAAAAACTCCACTGCCATTTCTCCTAAGCACCTCCATGCTTCCACTGGTATGTCATCTGGACCAACAGCCTTTCCATTCTTTGTCTTCTTCATAGCTGTCCATACTTCCTCCTTGCTAATCTGTTTCACTTCCTGATTCACTATCCCCACATCATCCAGCCTTCTCTCTCTCTCTCTCATTCTCCCTCATTCTCTTCATTCATCAGCACCTCAAAGTACTCTTTCCATCTGCTCAACACACTCTTCTCACTTGTGAGTGCGTTTCCCTCACTATCCTTTATCACCCTTACCTGCTGCACATCTTTCCCAGCTCGGTCCTTTCTGTCTAGCCAATCAGTACAGGTCCTTTTCTCCCTCTTTAGTGTCCAACCTTTCATACAACTGTCCATATGCCTTATCCTTAAAAGTAAAACTTGATATTGTTTTATCATATTGAAAATCGGTATAGGAGTCAGTTAGCTCAAAAGTATTTTGTAGTTCTTCAAGTGCTATAGTAGTATGCTGAGACTGCCTGTTTTCATTATGCAACCTATCTTTGTCTGGGTTTTCATAAAGTATTCCAGTCCCCACCTATGATGTACAGCTGATTTGGGTGGTTAGCTAGCATATTAAAGATTTCATAAATGAAGAGATGTTGATTTGAGCAGGGGCTTTATATATTGAGAAAGGGTAGAGGTTTATTTAGGGTATGATATTCACTAGCAAATAAAGCCGATCTTCCATTAGGGTCAGTTTTACTAGAAGTGATCTCTCCTTGGAAAGACTGATTTATTATAATGGCTGCTCCCCTAGATAAAGGGTTATGACCTGTAACAATTATTTGCTTAACCCGTTTCCTTTTCCTTTCCTTATCCCAGAGCTGAGTATCCAAGTGAGTTTCTTGCAGGAAGGTTACTTTGGACTTACTTTGATATGTGAGAGGCATGATTACATTTCTTTTTTTTTCATCCAATATCCCCTTAACATTCCACGAATCTATTAACATCATTTCATATTTTGCTTATAAGGTTCTTTATTGATTGATAAGTGAAACAGTAGTAATATAGCTTGTCTGTTTTTGTGTTAAGCTTTAAGATAGATGAAGTGACTTCTAAACTTCTATACCCTCTGTAGGTGCCTAACCACCCATCCCTCTGATTTAATAAATACGTATACATTGGGAAGCAAAAAGCAGCTAGAATTAGAGCTAACTTGATATATACACTGATCACAGGGATGACAAAAATACCCAAAATGTTCCAAACGTGAACAGTCATCAGCTACAAACTGTGCACAGCCTGTTGCTTTTGTTGCTGGTATTTGCAGTATGTTTACTATCTGACCTCTTATGTTAATATGTTAGTTGTTTAATTACGTGGTATGTATAGGCTAAGAGAGAGTAAAAGCTTAGAGAAAGTTGATATCAGCAGGCACTTATATGTTTTACTTCTTAACATTGCTAAAGGTATTATACATTAACCAAACAACGTTTTGTATAGTGCAGTCTAAGAGATGCACTTTGGGAGAAGCAAACTGAAATTCCAATCTCTATATTCACATTGTAAAAGACTTAGTGTAATCTTTAAGGCTACTGCATATTTTCACATGTATAACTATGCCGGTAATATACAAAACATCATCTGTCTTTTGTTATTAAAACAACACAACAGTAGTCAAACTTAAAATTCACATCCAGGTCCACTCAATTGTTTTTCACTAACCAGTGTCACCTTCTCAAATATGCATGAAAGAAAAAATTCTATTGTAAATCACTGTTAATCGTATCTCTAGTATAAAGATTTATCAAATAATAATTGTTATGTCTCAACATATTCCCCCCCACACCCGAAGAGAAGAGAGATATGCAAAACCAGTGAAATAAATTTCAATATTTCCAGTGTTAATCATGCTGTGCCATATTATTGGTTAAACTTTCCATTAGCCACTTCGTGTGTTTGAAGTGACTTATTTCAATTGTTGGTGACTGAGAAACATCCAGAATAGTAGTATAGTTGATATTGTGGTATCATTAAGTCATAGGCACTACCAAGTACAAGCTAGTCAGCATGATAATGGAACACTGTTAAGTTAAATATATGAACTTACTAATCTCTAAGTAACATATTAATTAGGCAGCTGTATGCAAATGCCTCAACCAAAATTGCATCACCCTGTTTTAAAATGTTATTTAGTGCAAAAATATAAGCTTCTTTTTTATTTTATTATCCCCCCCAGGTTAAGATAGATAATTTTGCATGTATAGCTGAATAATACAAGAAAACACAATTATAATCACTGAGAAGTGTTTAAGACATGACAGGATATTAGAAACCCTTTGTTCCAGATGCCATTAAACTCCTTATTTCTTCACAGCTACAGTGACATAAAGGAAGGCATCTTTGAGCCATTTAAGTACGCACCCAGAAATAGGGAGCTTTTCATCATTCATAAGTGTAAGCAGTTGCTAACAAACAGTACCTTTAGTTATCCTGTGTAGTAGAAAGGTCTTGCAATAGTGCAGGAAGGAAGGCAGAGTTACTAAACCCAGTTGCAACATTTTCTTTTCTTGGATTTTGTAGACAACAGGTAACTTCTTCTAAAACTTTCTTCTTGGCAATAAGAGCAGTGTAATGGCTTGAAATAGTCGATAGGAGGTTCCTTTGATGAGAAAAGGAATGCTGTGTTAGAAAATAGTTAAGAATTCTTTATTCAGCTTTCCCGACCCGTTTTAGTGTTTATTCCATTCTCAGAGATGCACTGGGGCAGGAAACGTCAGTGATGACATCATTAAAGTTGAAAGGTGAAATGATCAAGAAACTTCCTGGTTTTGAAGAGGATTATGGGAAATGGAATGCCAAAATGCTAACCAGACCTTGGGGCCTGCAAAATAAAATGTAGGTTTTATTTCTAGATGGATTTAAGACAGAAACATTCAGGATACCTTGTTGAAACTCTCCTAGCATTGTCTTTGGCTTCAAAGAAGGTGAATAAGGTTGTTTCAAGCTGGATTAACTTTGAAGAGGCTCAGAAAAATAAAATTGATTTTGCTTCCTCAGGGGTTTCAAGGGATATTTTTTCATCTTTGTGATAGAAAATTAAGGTAGCAGGGTATTTCATTTGAAAACAAATCTTGTTTTCTATAAGGTAAGTGCAATATTTACTAAGTTTTTGGCGGATTTGCTTGATTTCAAAAGGGAGTTCTTGAGTTATAGTGATTTTATGTGCTCTCCATGTAAAGTTTTTTTTAGCTTTATATGCTGCTAATATTTGTTGAACGTGCTGAGTTTAACAGTCTAATATATATTTGTCTCAGAGATTCATTTGTTTGTGCACGCCTTATAGCTCTGTGGGCTTTTTTTATTACTATGTCATTCAGGAAGTCCTTATTGCTCAAGAGAGAGCTTAGTATTTCTTTGATTATTTGGTTGCGCTGTGCATTTTCAAAGGTCTCTGGAATTCCTCTTATAATGAAGTTGTTGCATCGGCTTCTGGCTTCTAAGTCTACCATTTTTTGTTGTAATTCTTTAATAGTGCTGTTGCGGGTCTGAAGCTTTTGCTTGAGTTCATTTATTTTTAGTTCATTGTCCATAACTTTGGCTTCATTCTGTTCGAGTCTAAGCATAAGTTGGTCCAGACTAGAGCCAAATGTAGTTAGTTTATGTGAAAAAACTTGCACTTCTGTTTGTAAAGGTTGCAGTGCATTTTTAAGGTCCTCCAAAGTTAAAGATTGTTCCTATTTTGATCTGAGGGCCATCTTAGCAGCCTCTTGTTGTAGCTTGTTAGTTTTTTGCCTTTTGGAAGTGGTGTCTTTCTCAGAAGTAGAAATCATAGACAGTTTGGTTTTCATCGTTAAAGTTTCCATTTGATCTGGTTGGTTCTCCATTTAGTGTCCAAAGTTAGATGCTTGGTAGTGAAGAAGAAGTTTTTATTTAGTAGATCCTGTTCTGAGAGATGCTTTTTCCTTATTTTTCTTGTTTTAGGCCTGTGTTTCTGGAAGAATCCACACCATAAGGTTCAGAGCTCAGCTTTCAGTAAGTTTTTTTATTTATTTATTTATTTAACATTTGTTGACCGGGAATGTCCGACTAGGTTTGACAGAGCCTGTTTTCAGCGGAGGCCCGGGGAGAAATGCTCCAGATGCATGTCTTTGGAATGTGGGAGGAAACCGGAGTACCCGGAGGAAACCCACGCGAACACAGGGAGAACATGCAAACTCCACACAGAAGGCACCCCAGCCGAGAATCGAACCGGAGAACCTCTTGCTGTGAGGCGACAATGTTAACCACTGCACCACTGTGCCGCCCGTAGTATTTTTATTCAAAAATAAAGGAAGCAGGTAAAAATATAGATGAAAAAAGTAAGTATTCATATTACTGCTTTAATCCTTTGATATTTAGAGTATTGTCTTTGAGCGATGTGCCAGCTTGAGGTCAGATGAAAGTTTAAGGTTTCAGGAGCTGCACAGTCAGTGTGCTTACAGGCTGTCCACCATTTTGGAATGAAGAGGTTCTTCAGTTGAATTCAAAGCTGGGGTGCCTTCTGTGTGTAGTCTACATGTCCACCAGTTTTTTCCTGCATTCCAAAGACATGCATCAGGTGGATTACACTAGGCATGAGTGTGCAGTGTGGGTGAATTGCCATAGCAAGGCTAGCCACCCAATGGTGTAAATCTTGGCTGTAGGTGATTGTCACTGTTGAAGTGACACAATAAGCACATGTACAAAAAGGGGCTGTGGATGGATATCCAAGCTGGAATTTTCACTGTGTGATACCTTAATCCTCCTGTAGTGGAGGTCCAAGGGTTCATAGGTTCATAGGTTGGTACTAGGCTATCGGCCCTAGGGCCTATACAAGCCTAGCCATAACAATTCCCTGGCTATTTCTTCCTAGAATATTTACTTCCCTGGTCCCCTGTCTAGCAGGCCAACTGCCATGAATTTCATATCTCCCATCCAATCGTCAAGGTTTCTTTTGAAGAGGGCCAAAGAGGCGCTCAGCTTGAACATGTATGGGTAGTCTATTCCAGAGTATGGTGAGTCCCTGGGTCAGGAACCTATCCCTCCAGCATGTTTTGTTCATTGTGATGACCAGGTTTAGATCCCTGGAGTATGTGGCTCTGAGGGATTGGGATTTTTTTAAGTGTAACATGTCCAACAGCATTGGGTTTGACATGGTCTTGTATGTTAAGCAGAGATCGCCTCTGAGTAGGCGATATGCTACAGAATATAGCTGGAGTTTTTTAGACAGTAGACGGGACTTCAGAGAAGTAGATACCAAACAAGAGCAATCCCAGGACTGGGATATATACAAATGATTCCCTAAAGACATCAAGTGTTTCAGCTACATGGCTTCTAAATGCCCATGCCTTTTCTACTTTTCAAATCTTTATGGTTACATTCAGACCTATAAAGCCAAACCTCACTAGCTGTGCACATGCATGTTTTGGCCTTTTTATCAAACTCATAAGTGGGGTTTGCTTTATTCTTATTCTTGGCTCCTTACTCTTCAATGTATTTATAAACTTGTAACTATTATAGTCAATGAAGCTGGTGATTATAAACTTTATAATTATTCTAGTAAAAATGTATGCGCTGCCCAAGCAAATGTTTTATCAAGACATTTGTGCTTGCCAGGTGAGCTGATTTGGTTAACACTGTTTGTGATATAAAAATGTATACTCGTAAATTAAACTTTAGAACTATTTTTTTTTAATGAGAACGCAACAGTAAATAACATCATGTTACACCGTCCCAGTGTTTTAATCCCCCCTTAAATAATTCTATTCAAGTATTTGAAAGGGTTTATGAATGTGAAATTCGTCATTTATTAAAAAAGAAAAGTAAGGTGAGGTATCATAATGTAACAGAGGAAGAAAAAAGTTTTTTGAATAAGTTCCCTAGTATAAGGGAGTGAGGCTGTAATTATAAATTCAGTGGACTATCAAAACCAAATGAACTTATTGTTTGGAGATAAATATTGTGAAGCATCCCGGAATGAAATAAATATGGCATTTGGTAACAGTGATTTATTATTGGAAGATATGTTAATGCAGGGTGAAAGTTTGAAGAAAGATCATGATTTTATGTACAATGAAAAATCAGCCCTGGCTATTATTTTTGGTATACCTAAAATACACAAGTACCTTAATAATCCACCTTTTAGGCCTATTGTTGATGGTTCTAGGTCCAAAACGTATATTATAGCTCAATGGAATGATGAACACATAAAGGGAAGTTTAACAAATTATATTTATATATGCAAGGATTCATGGCATTTTCTGGAATTGATCAATGGAATGCCTTATATTGAAGCAGGAGTGTTTGTAACCATTGATGTACATGACTTGTTTTCTGTAATGCCCAAAGCTGTGGGATTACAATGGTTTGAACAACATCTGTTTGCCATGTGTAATTTAAGTAACACTACTACAAATGCATGTGTTACTTTGATGGAGGTTGTACTGAAAAATAATTTCATCTATTTTGAAGGACAGACCTATAGACAGTCAACAGGAGTGGCAATGGGTGCTGCATGTGCCCCCAGCTTTGTCAACTATGTCATGGCTAAATGGGAAACATTTATATTTTTTCCAGTGAATATGTTGGTATTTGGTCACTCTAGATTAGATTTGTGGACAATGTTTTTTTATTTTTTGGGTGGATACAATTGAGAAATTAAGAGAATTTTTGGAGTATATTAATAATACTATTCATTTTTTAAAATTCACATCCCATTCTTATGAGGCTAAGATTTCCTTTTTAGATGTGGAGTTTGGGAAGGATATCCCAAACAAATGTTTCTATTCCACCATTTTTCGAAAACCAACTTTTTCCAACAACTACCTTCACTATTTTAGTGGGCATCCAAGACAACAAAAAAGCCAGTGGTTAAAGGCCAGCTTGTGTATATGGCTAGAATGGTGACAGATTTGGACATGTTCCATGTAGAAACAAATAGAGTACTTGACATGTTTTGGAGAAGAGGTTACCCTGAACACTTTTTAGTGGACATATACAATGAAGTTGTTGCAAAAAGAATTAGTGGATTTTACACTCCCATTTTAGGGAAACCACAATTATGCAATGAGAACATGCAAATTGAGCAATAGGGGGTTATGCATGTCAGTAACTATAAAATAGCTTTATCACAACATTCACAGTGGATAGTCACTGTATTTTTGAATGTTTATGCAAAAACTGGGAGGTTCTTTTGAGGGATGCTGACTTAGTAGAAAGAGTGGGTGATAAACCTTTGGTAGTGTACAAAAAAGGAAGATCACTTAGCTATTTGGAGAAGAGATACACTCCTATATTACAACAGATAGGTCTGGTACAAAAAAGTGTGGTCATTGTTCTTCTTGTCATTATATTAATAGTACTGACAGTTTCACCATTAATCATTGTGTATATTACATAAAGGGTATTTTTTTCTTGTAATACATGAGGCTTTGTTTATTTAGCCCAAAGTAATCAATGTACTGCATTCTACATTAGAAAGATTAGTAGGCAGTTTAAAAGGTGGGTATATGAGCATATCCTGGACATTAGGAATACAAAAACTTCTAATATGGTTTATAGACATGTGGAAAAAATGTTAACCATAGTTTTAACTTTTTAATTATTGAGCAGGTTAAAAAAGATGCCCAGGGGTGGATTACTGATGAACACTTAGATAAAAATGAATTGAGATGGCAGTTGTTGTTGAATGCTTTCAATCACCTTGGGCTAAATGATTCCTGCTCCATAAGTGTATTATTAAAATTGAAATTCTATGGTGTTTGTTAAACTTAAGTATTTTGTATTCATATATTAGTAATTCTGTATGTTTTAGCATTTTATTTCATTTTATTGGTCTGTTTTAACATGTGACACATCATGAGGGGTATAAAAAGGTGTGGTTGAAATTTACTTGTGATTCTGATGAAGTTTGTTTGAATGAAAGCACTCAACCAATAAAGATTTAGCTTTTTGGAAGTAGTCTGGTGTTTTTTCTACTTCTTCTGTATTTATAAACTATCCTCAGTTAGCCTGAACACAAGCTAGTTGCACCCAGTATCCTCACAATGCCACTGTTATGTGATCTGCCAAAAATATGTATAACCTACAGCAGAAAGATCAGCATCTTTCCATATTTATAGAATCCTGGCTGATTGATCCACAATTGCTCCTAAATTAAAAAAAAAAAAAAAATCTGTTAACTCCTAAGCAACTGAACCCACAAAATCCCTGTTCAGTCTAACATCCAGTAAAATTACCATAATTGACACAGTAACTTTTAATAAGCTTTTAGGAGTTGCCATAGATGATAATCTGAAATTCTATCATCATGTCACTGAAGTAGTTAAAAATAAAATATCAGAAATTCTGTGCCTCTACACAGCCAAGCCAATCCTCACATTTGATAATTAAAAAAATATAGCATCAACTTTTCTTTTACCAAAACTACAACATGATGCAGCTGTATTTGTGAACCTACAATTTGCTCACAAATTATGCTCAAACAGTGCTATAACAAAATAGTAAGGCTCACTACCAATATGCCCCATAGAACTCATCACTGTGTAGTCCTCAAGAAGCTACACTGCCTTGAGCTGCCTCACTACTTAACTGCTTTACAACTACCCATAGTGCAAACCCAAATACTGCCGTAACCTAAACCATCTCTAAATATTTTACCAGCCAAACTGCAACCTTTGTTCAGCTGAGAAATCTTTCCTAGTAGAAAATGAATGCAAAAACCCTTGAACTGATATTCTTCACATATCTGTAAAATCTAGAACTCTATCCGTCTGACACTGAAGAAAATCATGCACACTGCAACCTTCAAAATAAAATTAAAAAAATGACCTCACTGAGTCCTGTTATTGCTCTTCCTCAAACACTGACTCCCCTCCTTAGATCCCTGTTATACCCCTGTAGTGCCTGCCTATCACATTCCGTTCTCTCCATTTTTGTTTATTAACCTCTCTCTTATTTCACTCTTCCTATTCAAATTAACCCCTTCAAACACTCTATTGTAACCATAATAACTGAAAAACTCTCCTACACCGCCCATAATTCTAAATGATGTACAAATTGTCAACTTTGTTAACTCAAAACTGACAACCCAGCCACTGGGGATGCAAAAGCCAGTGCATTTTTTTGTGCCGGTCCCAAGTCCGGATAAATGGGGAGGGTTGCATCAGGAAGCGCATACAGCGTAAAATTTAGTCAAATCATACATGCGGACAACAGTACAGATATACATACCGGATCAGTCGAGGCCTGGGTTAACAACAACTGCCACCAGTGCTGTTGGCCAACAGGGTACTGGCAGAAATTTGGCTACTGTTGGCCAAAGGAGGAGAAGAGGCAGAAGACATGCCCAAAGGCAGGTAATGGCTAGGACTGTGGTAGTGAGGGTCAGAACTTTGAATGTTGGCAGTATTACTGGTATAGGGAGTGAGCTAGCTGATATGATAGACAGAAGGAAGGCTGGTATATTGTGTGTGCAAGAGGCAAGATGGAAGGGGAGCAAGGTTAGGTGTATCGGAGGTGGGTTAAAACTGTTTTATCATGGTGTGGATGGGAGGAGAAATGGCATAAGGGTTATCCTGAAGGAACAGTATGATAAGGGTGTTTTGGAGGTGAAATAGTGTCGGATATAGTGATGTGTATGAAGCTGGAAATTGATGGTGTAATGATGAATGTTGTTAGTGCATATGCTCCACAAGTTGGGTCTGCGATGGATGAGAAAAATTTTTTTTCGAGTGAATGGGATGAAGTGGTGATGACTGTATCCAAGGGTGAGAGAGAGTGGTAATTGGAGCAGATTTCAATGGGCATGTTGGTGAGAGGAACAGAGGGGATGAGGAAGTGATGGGTAGGTAAGCAAAGGAATGCAGAAGGTGAGATGGTTGTGGATTTTGCGAAAAGGATGGACATGGCTGTGGTGAATACGTATTTTAACAAGAGGGAGGAGCATAGGGTGACATACAAGAATGGATGAAAATGCACACAGGTGGATTATATCTTATGTATAAGGGCCAGTCTGAAGGAGATTGGAGACTGTAAAGTGGTGGCAGGGGAAAGTGTAGTTAGGCAGCATAGAATGGTGGTTTGTAGGATGAGCTTGGTGATCAAGAAGAGGAGGAGGAGTGTGAGTGGAGCACCAAGGATCAAATGGTGGAAATTGAAAAAGGGTAATTGTGAGGTGTTCAGGGAAGAGTTAAGACAGGCACTGGGTGGCAATGAAGAGTTACCAAATAGCTGGATAACTATAGCAGAGCTAGTAAGAGAGATGGCTAGAAAGGTGCTTGGTGTAACATCTGGAATGAGGAAGAAGGACAAGGAGACCTGGTGGTGGAATGAAGAAGTACAGGAGAGTATACAGAGAAAGAGGTTGGCAAAGAATAAGTGGGATTGTCAGAGAAATGAAGAAAGTAGACAGGAGTATAAGGAGATGAGGTGCATGGCAAAGAGAGAGGTAGCGAAGGCTAAAAATAAGGCATATGAAGAGTTGTATGTAAGGTTGGACACTAAGGAGGGAGAAAAGGACCTGCACTCATAATTGGCTAGACAGAGGGACTGAGATAGGAAAGATGTGCAGCAGGTAAAGGTGATAAAGGATAATGAGGGAAACATACTCACAAGCGAGGAGTGTGTGTTGAGGAGATGGAAAGAGTACTTTGAGGGGCTGATGAATGAAGAGAATGAGAGGGAGAGAAGGTTGGATGATGTAGGGATAGTGAATCATGAAGTACAATGGATTAGCAAGGAGGAAGTAAGGATAGCTATGAAGAGGATGAAGAATGGCAAGGCTGTTGGTCCAGATGACATACCTGTGGAAGCATGGAGGTGTTTAGGTGAAATGGCAGTGGAGTTTTTAACTAGATTGTTTAATGAAATTTTGGAAAGTGAGAGGATGCCTGAGGAATGGAGAAAACATGTTTTTTTACCAATTTTTAAGAATAAGGGTGATGTGCAGAACTGTAGTAACTACAGAGGGATTAAATTGATCAGTCACAGCATGATGTTATGGGAAAGAGTAGTGGAAGCTAGGTTAAGAAGGGAGGTGATGATTAGTGATCAGCAGTATGGTTTCATGTCGGGAAAGAGCACTACAGATGCGATGTTTGCTCTGAGAGTGTTGATGGAGAAGTACAGAGAAGGTCAGAAGGAGTTACATTGTGTTTTTGTAGACTTAAAGAAAGCATATGACAGGGTGCCTAGACAGGAGTTGTGGTATTGTATGAGGAAGTCAGGAGTGTCAGAGGAGTATGTAAGAGTGGTACAGGATATGTACGAGGGTAGTGTGACAGCAGTGAGGTCTGCGATGGGAATGACGGATGTGTTTAAGGTGGAGGTGGGATTACATCAAGGATTAGCTCTGAGCCCTTTCTTATTTGCAATGGTGATGGACAGGTTGACAGACGAGATCAGACAGGCGTCCCCATGGACTATGTTTGCAGATGACATTGTGATCTGTAGTGAGAGTAGGGAACAGGTGTAGGAGACCCTGGAGAGGTGGAGATATGCTCTAGAGTGAAGAGGAATGAAGGTCAGCAGGACTAAGACAGAATATATGTGTGTGAATGAGACAGAGGCTAGAGGAATGGTGAGGATGCAGGGAGTAGAGGTAGTGAAGGCGGATGAGTTTAAATTCTTGAGATCAACAGTTCAGAGTAATGGTGAGTGTGGAAGAGAGGTGAAGAAGAGAGTACAGGCAGGATGGTGTGGGTGGAGAAGAGTGTCAGGAGTGATTTGTGACAGACGAGTACCAGTAAGAGTGAAAGGGAAGGTCTACAAGAGGGTAGTGAGACCAGCTATATTATATGGGTTGGAGACAGTGGCAATGGCAAAAAGGCAGGAGTCAGAGCTGGACGTGGCAGAGTTAAAGATGTTAAGATTTGCAGTGGGTGTAACAAGGGTGGAAAGGATTAGGAATAAGTATATTAGAGAGTCAGACCAGGTTGGAAGGTTTGGAGACAAAGCCAAAGAGGCAAGATTATGTTGGTTTGGACATGTGCTGAGGAGGGATGCAGAGTTTATTGGGAAAAAGATGTTAAGGATGAAGTTGTCAGGTAACAGGAAAAAAGGAAGGCCTAAGGTTCATATGTTAATAGGTTGGTACTAGGCTATCAGCCCTAGGTCCTATACAAGCCTAGCCATAACAATTCTCTGGCTATTTCGTCTCACACTATTTACTTCCCTGGACCCCTGTCTAGCAGGGCGACTGACGTGATCCCTGGGATGAATTTCCTTTCTCCCATCCAATTGTCAAGGTTCCTTTTGAAGAGGGCCAAAGAAGCACTCTGCTTGACATGTATGGGCAATCTATTCCAGAGTCTGGGGAGCCTCTGGGTCAGGAACCTATCCATCCAGCTTGTTTTGTTTATTGTGATGACAAGGTTTAGATCTCTGGAGTGTGTGGCTCTGAAGGATTGGGATTTCTTTAAGTGTATCATGTCCAACAGCTCTGGGTTTGACATGGCCTTGTATGTTAAGCAGAGATCGCCTCTGAGTAGACGATATGCAACAGAGTATAGCTGGAGTTTCTTAAGGCAGTCAGCATAGGGCATCTGCTTTAGGCCTGTGATTTTTTTAGTGAGGTATTTCTGCCAGTTTTCCAGTTGTTGCAGATGTCTTGAGAGGTACATACCAAACGGGCCGTTGTATTCTATAATGGGTCTAATGAGGGATGAGTACAGTGGGACAATTACCTCCTTTTTTCTGGATGAAAAGCCCTTAGTGATGAGGTGTGCCACATAGAAGGATTTCCTGACTGTTGTGGTGATGTGGTTATCGAAGGTGAGACCACTGTCCACCTGTGTCCCTAAGTCTCATATCAGACTTTCAGTGTTTAGTGTACTGCCACAATATGGTAATTCACGGATACATGTTTTTTCCCAAAGGGGATAACTATACATTTCTTGGCATTGAGCTTGAGCCCATGGCTCTGGCACCAAGCATCTGTTTCTGTAAAGCCCTTTTGTAGAGTATCCACATCATTTGGGGATTCAGTAATGGCTCCCAGTTTGCAGTCATCTGTGAACTTTGTTAGCCGGAGTCCCTTAGTGTTGGCCTGTACTTCAGAGAAGTAGATGCCAAACAAGAGCGGTCCCAGGACTGAACCCTGAGGTACTCTACTTGTCACTTGTCTGGAGCTGGATTTGGAGTTGGCTACTTTTACAGTGTGGGTTCTATCAGTAAGCCAGTTAGCAACCCATTGGGTGACGTAGGGATTAATGCCCAGCCTAGTAAGTTTATCTATGATTCCAGAGTGGGGGATGGTGTCAAAGGCCTTGGCAAGGTCTAGATAAGCTGTGTGGACCACCTTACCCTTGTCCATGACTCTGGAGACTGATTCCAAGAAGTCAATCAGGTTCAGGAGACAGGATCGGCCCTTCACAAACCCAAACTGGGTGGGGTCCAGTATTTGAAGGTTGCCAATGTCTTTGTTTATAAGTTCCATGATAATATGCTCCATGGCCTTGCAGATAAGGCTCGTCAGACTGATGGGACAGTAGTTTCCGGGATCCAAGATGGATCCCTCCTTATGGAGTGGGATAACTGTAGCTCTGCGCCACTCAGTTGACACAAAACCTGAGGTGAGGCTATGATTAAACATAACACTTAGATGAGGTGCCAGTTCATATTGTAGTTCATGTAGTACACAGCCCGGGATGTTATCTGGTCCCATGGATGCTGTATTCTTAGCTTTGAAGAGTACAATTTTTACCTGTGTGTCCGCTATTACTGGAATTTGGCAATCTTCCGGTATTGAGATGGGCCATTTAGGGGGTGAGAGGGGGGTGAAGTTGGCACCAAATCGATCTGCCAGGATATTGGCAATATCTTTGGGATCAGTATATTTAATGCCATTCTGTTTTAGCTCAGAGCAGATCTGAGCATTGCCATTTAGATTCTTGACATAGTTATAGAATACCTTGTGGTTGTCTTTGGAATCTTTGGCAATTTTATTTTCATAACTAGCTTTGGAGGATTTTATGAGGGATCTCAGTTTCATACTGAGGCTGGTAAGGGAGTTTTTTGCATCCTGGGATTTTTCTCTTTTCTGCAACAGTTTCTTCCTTTTGTTTTAAAGTTTGTTTATGGCAGGGGACCACCAGATTGGCTTCCTTTTTTGGATGAGAGCATCTTGGTTCTATTTGGGATGGCACGATTCATGCATGAGTGGATGTGCTCGTATGGTGCCTTAGTGTAGGATTCAGCAGTTGAACTTTCAGTTCCTGTCTGCATGGGTGTCATGAGGTTTGTCACTTCTGACTTGAGTAACATGAGGTTGGCTTTAGAGAAGTTTTTTATGGAGGTTTCCTTACTGGGGGGTTGTGGGTGGGATGTGGATGTTAAGGGTGATTAGCTTATGGTCAGACCTGACTAACGAGGGGGTGACTATAGGTATCGAGCATTGATTTCCCATGTTGGTAATGACCAGGTCTAGGATACTGGAGCCCCTGGTGGGACTATGGATTAGTTGATCCAGGGCATTGGAATTTATGAATTCCAAGAACCGTTGGGCAAAGGTGTTGGTACATGAGTAGTTTTCCCAGTTAATGGCAGGGTAGTTAAAATCTCCCAGTATTAGGGTGTTTGGTTCTATCTTAATATTTTCCAGTATGTTTAGAAAGGTGTAGTGAGAATCTTGGGGTATGGTGGGGGATCTGTAGCAAGCTACAGTTTGGATTGCAGTCTTACCTAGTGTTAGTTACACCTGGAGAATTTCAGATGGATTGTGTTGGGCAACTAGCCTGGTGGTGTGAATATCCTTGGTGAATATTGACACCTTTAGTGTTTCATTCCTGGTTTGGTGGCCAAAACGTGTAGTAAGGGTTGTAGCCTGGTATTGCAGGGGTGCTCTCTGGAGTCTTGAACCAGGTCTCAGTTACTGCACAGATATCGATGTTCTCCATTTTTAGGAGTGCCTCAGGAGAGTGCATTTTGAGGTTTACACTTTTAGCATTTAGTTAAGGTAAGATAAGGTTTATGGATGTGGTGAGAGAGGACATGCAGGTGGTTGGTGCGACAGAGCAAGATGCAGAGGACAGGAAGAAATGAAAACAGATGATCTGCTGTGGCGACCCCTAACGGGAACAGCCGAAAGAAGAAGAAGATGTTAACTCAAAACTGACCATGTGTCACCTGCTCACAAACTATGCCAGTAATTTCTTGAATAAAATGGGATGTATACCCAGCATACCTGTCTGCATAGAAGAGAATAACCAACATAATTTACTGCCTGTATGCGTTTATTGCACTTATTATTTGAATGTATTTAATAAAATGTATATAGATAAATATATATGGATTGCAATCATTATACAAAATAAGTATATCTTCATGGTAATCTCTGTGCTAAACTTTGTTATCTCGCGTGTCCTCGAATTACATAACTGCACTTTGTCTTTAAGTTTGAAAAAAGGGAGAGATTTCTACCCATTGAACATCACTGGTCAATAAATGTGATAAATGAATAAATAGATTAAATATTCTGGAAAAATTATGTTGTTCTTCATAGCATCAAAAGGGTCCTGTTCTGTAAAATATCAAGGTGATGTAGTAGTTTGTGGTTACTGTTTCTGTGGTGGTTTTATTTGGCAAGAAAGGAATTACAGGGTTTTCCCAAATTGAATGTACTAGAATGAAGTTGATAAGGAAAAAGTCCATAGGACAAATGCAAGAACCAGCATCGGATGGGAGAATGCCACAATGGAGGCAAACAGATGGCTAAATGCTAGTTTTCATATGACAGCAACCAGAAGATCAAAACGCCTCCCCACCCATGGCTGAAAAAGTTTACAGATTGTAGCCTGACCCAGAGTAGGAAACTAAATGGATGTGAATGTATACTATGTAGACATTCACATCCGTAGGCTGCAGGAAGAATACTGAGGCCCTGGAAGACATAATTCATCTTGTTAAAGTAGTTAGAAAGAATAAAAAAGTAGAGTGTCCACGTCTGCAGATTATTTTATTACAATTCATTCATAAATGTATCTCTGTCTATCTATCTATCTATCTATCTATCTATCTATCTATCTATCTATCTATCTATCTTAATACTTCGTTTGTTGTTTCATCCATATATTAACTGAGTTATTCCTTATAGAATTGACTTATTTCAAGAGAGACCCACAATGATATCTATTCTGACTACAAGAAGTTTGGCCAAGGCACAGGGGAGGGGGGTTGATTAAATTTGCAGATTATTATCTATTTGAAAATGGAAAAAAAAAATGCATCAATGCTTTCATTTTCTTTAAATTTTATTTTGCTATTATTTTTTTGTCTTCCTTTTTTATTTTTTATGTTTTATAATAATTTTTGACTATATGGTGCTCTTTTTCCAGTTCTGGCAGAGAGCATGGAAGAAACACCAGGGAGTGCCAATGTAGGCCGTGTAACAGTTTGCAGCAAAGCAAATATATATCTTAAAATATTTTACCTTCTTCCTTTATCTTACTTCCAACTCACTTTTCTTTCTCTGCCTTGATTTCATTCACCCTCCCTTTCTACCTCTTTTATCCTACTATCTGCTATTGCCTCAGCCAGAAGCAGTTATTGACTGTAGCAAAACCTTCTTTGTGCTAGAACAGTATCACCTGTCTACTGTTGTGTATTCACAATACCGTCCTGCAGCTGATTCCTGTTTTTACAAGAATTGTCAAAACTGTCTACTATTTGATATTAACAATTCTATCTTCTATATAGTTGTATGTGTAATGCTATTTGGAATGTATACTGTACATTACTGTATTGCATTTGCCTCCTGTTTAACTGTTGTTGCCCTATTTCTCTACATATCTCTTTAGTATTGTTCATGTTAGTCAACAGTCATCTCTGTTTTATATATATATATATATATATATATATATATATATATATATATATATATATATATATATATATATATATATATACATTTTTTTTTTTTGCCTGTACTGGAGCTTTTCTCCCCAGGCCTCTGCTGAAATGGGAGGGCTTTAGCCTATTTGGACACTCCCGGTAAACAAATGTAAAACAAATAAATACATAAATATACTGTTGTAGAGTATAAGTTAAAAACTGTAGTAATTTTGGTAGTTTGGAGGCCTAGGGAGAATTCCATGATGGACTAAAATATGCTGAAGCAGAGCTCATCACCTGAATAATAGGTCAAAGCATCAGAATCTTTATGGAATACAATGATGAAATCTATAGACTAGGAAATCAATGACAGAACTATGTTCACTGCAGGAATGCCAAACCATGGAAACTTGGTTATACAATCAAACAAGTTCATATATGCATAAGTGATGAGATAAGGCTAGCCAGAGTCAGTTTCCAATGAGTAGAAATGTGGTGAGAATTGTTTTTTTTTTTTTTTGCTAAATGATAACTTCACCAGTGAGCATAGTTTTTGGCACAGAGCTGTAACTGTGTTGAGTGAATGTGTTGGCTGCCCTGACACAAGCTGTAAGAGAACCTGATCAACAGGGGCCAATGGTGCAGGAGAGTACTGTAGGCATAAATAAATGCAGATACTTCATTTATGGCTCATATGAAGCACTTAATGTGAGGAGAGTGTGTGCTGTAGCAAGCTACTTGCTACAGTTGCAGGGGTGGGCAGGCATTTTCAACTCTGAGAAAAATATTTTTTTGTAGTTTGGGAATTTACACAAGGATGCCAGATGAGCTAGCTACAGTTTTGATATTGCAGGAGGCCATACTGGTCTGCAGATGAGTGATGTAAGAGCTCTGATTCATTTTGGTACAGAAAAATATATGAGCTTAAGTTTGAAATGCACATTATACTATAGATTCATAGGAAAGTACTGGGCAGTCAGTCTACGGACACATCATTACATGCCTAGCCAATAAACTGTATTCAAAAGTTTGCTGCAACCTTAAGGAGGGCAACATAAGATAGAATGGGTGAGAATTTAAGGTCCCCCAGCTTATTAGTTAAGTTTACCTTTAATGTGGTATTTGTGCTACTCTGTTTAACATGTAGTAGATGTTTGATACACTGCTGGTGGAGGATATGTTGGAATATGTATTGCTCGTACAAGCATGTCTGATTTATCTGTTGATGAATGTTTAAGTCTTTTAACCAGGTATTTGAAGAGCTATTTGCTCTGCAAAGGAAAAGTAGTTCAGGAAAGGTTGGAGCTTTTATGGCTGGAAAGTTTAGGTACAAATCATCAAGGAGGAGGCTGTCTAGATAACTGAGGGTCTTGAGGCCATTGGTTTTGCAGATAGGCATCTCTGACATCTCTCAATTTAAATTATATTTTTAAATGATACTTGCCAAAAGGGGCATTTTGTTGTATACATCTGCTGAAATTGTCACAAGTATACCATCACTGCAGGCAACAAGAGACTAAATGTTATTCTTACAGTTATAAAATATTACACAAACAACTCATGTCTGTCCTCAATAACCTATCATTCTCTCAGTCAGTCACCAATTGGTTTCAGAATTACCTGTCTGACTGCCAACAATCCGTTGTATGGCAGAATGACATATCTCCCCAACTACCTGTCTCTATAGGGGTTCTCCAAGGATCCATCCTTGGACCCCTACTCTTCTCTATTTTCACCAATAATCTAACCTCTGCACCAGACATGGCACACTCATACAATACGCAGATGACTCAACCATCATCTGCTCAGCCCAGTCCCTACCCAAACTACAAAAAGTCACACAGGATGACTTTTCCTCTGTTGAAACTTGGTTATCTGATGCCCAGTTAATACTCAACCCAAACAAAACTAAACTACTCATCTTCCAACCCATCAAACATACTCAAAACAACTCTCACTTTAACATCACAGCAAAAGACAAGACCACTATACACTCAATAGAACACACCAAATTGCTAGGAGTGGAAATATACAATAAACTAAAATTTAACATTCACATATCCATGACCATAAAAAATGTCCACAAAAAAACTAGGAGCGTTATACAGAAATAATCAACTTCTCACCAAAGCAGCAAAGATTTCAGTAGCAAATTCCCACCTTATCTTCACCCTACTTTATGCCTCTCCAATATATACCAACCTAAGGCAATGCGATCTAAACAAACTAGAGACCTGCTACAACAAAATTGCAAAATTCGCCACAGGGGCATCCTACCATAGTCACCACTGTCTCTCACTTGCTGAACTGGGCTGGCTTGAACTCCCTCACCTTCTTCAATGGTATCAACTCGCACTCGCCCACAAACTAGTAAACCATCCACTAAAAGTTCCATCCCTCCAGAATCTACTTCAACCCTATCGCACCACCAGACCACTAAGATCCAGCAACAAAAATCCCTTGCAGGTGACTAAAGCCAATAACTCTGCTGGAGAAGCACTATTCTCTTGTGCCATAGCCAAATTATGGAACTCCCTCCCACCCACAATTACCTCCATACCATCATGCACACACTTCAAAACTTTACTAAAAGCACACCTAAAAACATGCTGTCTATGCCCTTGCAACTCCCCCTATAAAATCACCCACCCCATCAACCCACTACCTTTCTTTCCACCCCACTAATTATCCTGATTATAGCAAGCTCAGATGCTCATAAGCCTAACTACTTATTATACAGCAGGAACTTCTACTTATTATACAGCAGGAACTTCTTATTGTAACAATTGTTAATGTCTGTTATGTACTTTGGAGATGATAAAGATTCTATGTTCTTCATCTGTAACTATGCTTGTAATTTTTAATTGCTATGTTGATCAAATTGTTAATTGCTATGTAAATCCAATGTAACTGCTGTCTGTATATTTTAATTGTGGAGCTTTTCTCCCCGGGTCTCCGCTGAAAATGGACCTACGTCCAGTCGGACACGATCAACAAATGTAAATAAATAATAATAAATAAAATCAATATGTTATTTTTATTTTGCTTTTGTTTGCTGGGCTTGGCCAACTACATTTAGTCAAAAAAAAACTTTTTAGCAGAGGCCCAGGAAAAAAGCATTAGCATATTACAAACATTTTGATACTAATAAACTTGAACAGGCATTAAGTAGTATACATTAACAATTACACATACATTTGATAATTAGATTGCATTTGCATTCATATGAAAATAAAGGCAAGTGTTACAGTATAAAAGATACTTGTGCATTAGTAGATGTTGAACAATGAGTATCTGAAGAGGTGTATTAGTGGGGTTGTCAGAGAGATGAGATTAGTGTTTAGAAAGGAGATGAGGGAAGGAACTATGTAGAACAGAAAATTTTAATATTGATGTAAAGAGGTGGCATATAAACAGGTTCAGGTTCAGAGACAATTATATATATAGGACTATCATAAGTCTTATATTAGAAATATAGAAGTGTTTGATATCAGTGTTACAAAACTATGCATATGGCTGGGAGATGCTAGTAAAACTATTCAGTTATTGGTGAAGACTGGCTTTGGGGCACAGGATTTTGAATGAAGAGAAATGGCTTGATGACATGGCAAGCTGAAGAAAACAATAATATTTATCCTGGAGATGCACAGAAGCAGAGGCATTAATCTGCTAGGTGAAGTTATAGTTGTGTTTTTAAGACATCTGTACTCTGAATGGATTTCAGTGGTAGTGGGATGTGTTTCCATAGTTTAGCTACACTAATGAATATAGAGAGTCACCTGAAGTACTTGATGATTTGGTTATAATGATTGGTGATTTTTCTCTAAAGTATAACATTATGTTTGGGAAGTAGTATTGTATTAAGCTGTTAAGGGCTGGGCAATTTTCCGGCCTATAGTCTGTGTATTGTAGTTAGCGGAGAAAGAGCTAGGTGATGTGGAAATTCTAACTAGTTTAATTCTTTGAGGGCTAGACAGTGGTGTGTTCTATTGTCATAGTTTACTGCAAATTTGGCTATTTTATTATAACAAGTTTGGACAGTTGGATATTTGTGAGACTTAAAGGTTAGTGAAGACTAGGGGACCATAGACGAGAGATGGCAATAAGAAAGTAGAGGCCATACATCTTCTGGCCATTTCAGCAGGAGAGTTGCAGCCATTCATCTTCTGGGTATGTCAGTGTGGTAGGTTGTTACTCTGTAAAATTTACCTTGTGTTGATGATTTTTTTTTAATTATGTATGATACATGTTAGTCAAATATCAACTGGTCATCTGTGATGACACCCAGTAGTTTTGTGTGGTTTACTTGTTCTATCATGGTGTGTTGACAGAGGTGAATAGTGTTATTTTGGGGAGATTTATTTTTGGTAAATAACAGAAATTTAGTTTTTTTAAGGTTTAGAAGTAGCTGTGAACTATTTTGATAAGTTTCAGTTGATAAGAAGGATTGTCATATAAGATGTTGGAGTCAGATAAAGATTTGGCAGAGGAGATTAGGGTGAAGTCATAAGCATATTCTTACAAGATAACACAGAAATTGAAACAGTTCCCACAGCTAAGCTTCTTGGTGTAACCACAGATAACAAACTAACTTTCAAATACCACATCTGCAGTAGCATTAAAAAACACACATCAAACTAGGAACACTCTACAGAAAAAACTTTCTTGGATAGCTCCACTAGAAAAACCCTTGCCAACACCTATTTGCTTCCCTCACTCTTATATGTAGCCCCCTTATACATCAATTTGCAATCTTCTCTTAAAAATAAGCTCCAATCCTGCTACCATAAAATTGCCAAATTCACCAGATTACCCCTACCATTCCCACCACTGCCTAGCTCAGAAAGAACTAAATTGGCTCAAACTCACACAACACCTAAGCCTAGTACAGCTGTCTTTTGTACAAAAAATGATATATACACCTGATACCTGCTCAGCACTCAAATCTGTCCTAAAACCCTACATGCCTACAAGAGCCCTCTGCTCTGAAAGCAAAAAACTCCTAACCATCTCTATTCCAAACAAAAGAGCTGGACAGTGCCTATACTCTTATGCCACAGCCAAGCTCTAGATCTCTCTGCCAACAGACGTTACTACCATTGAGAGCTTTAACAACTTCAAATACACCCTAACAAAACATTTCTATGCCATCAGACCTGCCCCTGCTCTTCCCTAACAGGTGAACTCCATTCGCACTCTAGGGGCCTTCCTTTCTATCCCTAAAACAAGAATCTCATCTACTAACCACTAGCATATTGGACTAACAGACTTTCCATATTTCTACACCCTTAACTTTTCCATCATTCTAAGCATCTACTTGCATCTAATGTTCTGATCCTCAGTCTTTACCTTACTTCTATCTGATGTATATAAAAAAAAAGTTTGCAATCTACCACTTTAATTTAGTACATGTTTTATTATTTTACCTACCTCTTTGTACTTATTTAATATTTATTATTGTATCTGCCTCTCTGTCCTTATTTAGTATTCAGTTATTATTAATGTATGCTTTAATACTTGTTTTTTTATCTTGTTCATGTAAATTGTCTTAACTTTCATGTATTATTTTGAACTTTTCTCCCCGGGCCTCCTCCGAAAATGGGTTCCTAACCCAGTTGGACTTTCCCAGTAAACAAATGTTAAATAAATACAATAAATAAAGAAATATTCAGAGGCATAGCTAGCTGAGCCAGAGCTCTGTGCCAGTACCATGAATGAGTGCCCCACCCCTCAGCTCTTCAAGTGAAGAGCAAAAAAAAAGAAGTACTTTAATGTATCTGTAATTAGATCCATGCCCCCAAGCTATTCCATTGAAGAACAAAAACAATAAAAACTGGTGTTCCTTCTATTGTCACACCAACCAGGTCACCAGATGCACAGCACCCCTCGTCCTCCTGCTCAGCCATTCGGGTCCTGTTTCTGTGCTCTGCTCTGTCCCTGACCCTCCTCCCTTTTTGAAAATAAATAAATATGAATTTCTTCTTAGAAACTGTAGCAAACTGCTTTCTATACATGTAGCAGACAGTTGCTTCAGTTTATACCCTGCCTGCACTGAGAGCTGCAGCACTCAGATTTTAGTTAAAAATCTTTTTTTTTTCTAACTTTTAAACTGTAGCAAATTGTTTGCTGCAATGTAGCAAGCAGTCACTACAGTTTAGATAACACCTAAACAGCTACAGTGCTTTGGTTTGACTGCAAATGCTATACTGGCCTTTAGCAGCCGGTATTGTATTACTGTAGATATTAGTATTGGCTGACTGCATCCACCCAACACTTTTCACCTAGGGCAGTTGCTGCTCTTGCCCCACCCTAGCTACACTAGCATTTTTTTGCAGCATTGTAGAGGTCATTGATGAATATGCTGAAATGTATGGGATAGGTCTCAACCAGTCAGGGACAAATCCGCAAATAGGGACAATAAGGGACACTTTTAAAATATTAGTACAACTAACTTGAGATATAGACAGAATAAGAGTATGTGAATTAATGTACAGTTTTTGAAGTAAAAGAAGTCTATAACTCTAATTATTGTCATAATTTATTAAGTGGAATTCACCACCAAAAGCCACCAGTTTTAGGAGGTATTAGGAGGGACAGAGCTAAAATTGGAGTCAAAATCAGGGACAGTTGAGAGGTACAGATCGTTGTTGGACCCCAGTACTTATTAGGAAGAAGGCAGAGAAATCATTTTTCCATTTCTATGCTTGTGCTCTGTGGTGGTGAGCTGGTGAGCCCTAAGGATGACACTTTATGTAAGAGTTTCTGGTGGGAAACAGTAGCAAATGCTTTTGATAAGACTAAGTAGATGGCAGGGATTAGGCTTTTGGCATTTCTGTGGGTGTTGACAGTATTGAGAAAATTCAGCAAAGCAGTAGTTATACTGTGATGAGGGCAGAAGTCATGCTGGCTTGATGACAGACGCTGGTTATCTATTAGATAGTTGAAAGGTTGTGCATAAATACAGTTTTCTAAAATGTTTTATAGGAAAGGTAAATGGCAGTTGGTCTAAATATCTATATTTATTCCACCCTAGCAAAATAAATCAACTTAGAAATGAAGGTAAAATAGTTTCAGCTGTCTTCATTGATATGTCCAAAGCCTTCAATAGACTTTCCCATCACAAATTACTAACTGTTCATTCTAAACTAAACCTCAGTCCTTCTGCTGTCATATGGTGTCATACTTATCTAGACAGTCACCAACAAGCTGTCAAATGGCAGCATGACCTCTCCCCCTTCCTCCCATTACATTAGGGGGTCACACAGGGATCAATCCTTGGCCCTTTACTTTTCAGTATCTTTATAAATGACCTTAGTACTGCTACTTCACTAGCATCCATTATTTCCATTATTCAATATGCAGATGACACAACATGTATATGTGCCACACCTACCTTTCAAAACCTCCAAGACATAACCTAGAAGTCATTCTTTAATACTGAATTATAGCTATCAAAATCTCATCTCATACTTAACCCCCCCAAAAAAAACTTATGATCTTCCAGCCTACTAGATTCTCAAGCATACCTACCACCTTGTATATTACTTCTGGTAATAACACAAAAATCATCCCTGAAGCTCAAGCAAAATTACTTTGTTTTACAATTGATAACTTATGGTTTGATCTACATATATCCCAAACAATCAAGTAAATTCATAAAAACTGGCATAGGTGCCAGAACCATGGGGAGAGGGGGAAGGACCCCCCCCACACATTTACAGCTTAAAGACCTGTACAAGGAGGATGCACGCATGCATTGAATTTAAACTCAATAGTGTAGCTGATCACGTCATTGCTGCCAGACTTAGCATTAAGGCTCCATTTACCTCATTTATTTCATTATTTGCTCCAGTGTTTACTTTGCTGGTGCTCTGTTTTACTTAGATTAGCTACTGGTGCTCCCGTTTTGATTTAGCTTAGCTGCTGGTGCTGCCATTTTGGTATTATACTAGCTGCTAGTGCTGCCGAGCTTAAGGCTCTGTTGTTTACTTTGCTGCTTAAGGCTCCATTGTTTACACCGCTGGTGCTGCCATTTAGATTATATTATATTAGCTAAGCTAATTGCATTCCATAATGCAGCACTTGAGCTTTCTGTACTGATACCGTCAACGCTTACATGCCAAGTCCTCACTTCATAAATTTTGGCTGAAATGTAGGACTGGCAAGTGTGTCAAATCAATTCAGAAAGTTGTCTAATGTCTATCTATTTAAATGTATTAGTTGATGGAGGATATCCAAACTGGAATGGAGTCTGAATAGATTAACTAGAAATCGGACATATATATATATATATATATATATAAAATTGTTCTAAACTGTTCATGCGATCAAAAACACTTAATAGTGAGCACTAGCTTCCCGAATATAGGATACATAAGAATTGTTATTATTGGGCATTATATGTTATTTAATATTGTGTTATGTACTGGAGACATACCTATCCATTGTTCATTATGAGAAATATGTCTCTGTTTTCAGTCTTTAAAAACTCAAGTTTTTGCAGTTCCGCATTGAAAGGGTCTGTCAGACATTGAGTGGTAAGCTATTTTTAAATGATAGCAATGGTAAATCATAATTCACTAAGACTATACGTTTTTTATAAAGTAGCACATTTTAGCAATCCCACGAGCTTCCCAGTTGAAGTTGGTGTTCCACATTTTGCCCATTTATTCCACAATATTAGAGGTACTTTGCCTTATTTTGGAGATGCAAAGCTGAGACCCATGACTGGGGAAGCTTGAACAGTAACAAAATAAAGTTTTGAGTTCCAAGTGAGCATTCACTGTCTGTGAAACAGATTATCTCTACATAGTAACCTGGTGAGCCTTAAATTCACAAGGATTTTAAATAAGAAAGGGACTTTGTTGTGAAAAGTAGAACACTAAATGCCTCCTACTATAGGGGCTATTTTGTTTATTTGCTAAATGATTTTAGCTTTCAGACATGACTTGGGAGGATACAGGATACTTGGGGAAAGAACAGCCAGTTACAAAGCAGTAGCAATTTTAGCAGCTTACATTAATGATTTAGTAAGTATAACAACAGAATTCTTAATACAGAACACTTCTGAGTTAGGTGTATGGTAACTTGATGAGGTCAGTATGATCAAGATGAAACAGCAAATACTAGGCAGGTATATAGCAGATGGTAAATCTATAATGATGACTAGGTAACACATTTTTGGGGTGCTGAGTCAGAGTAGAATATTGATGTAAGAAGGCTTTTCCGTCCTGATGTTGAACATGTAAAGAAAATTACAAGAAATCGTTGACTGCCTCATAATATAGGATAGATGTCATTTTATTTTGAGGAAGTAAGTGGTCTCAACCTCAAGGACTCATTTTCAGCAATGATCTAGTTACAAAAGCCTTATAGTTGCATACCTGAAGTAAGTTGGATAAAATGCATTACAGCAATTAAAAGATGCACACACACACACACACACACACACACACACACACACACACACACACACACACACACACACACACACACACACACAAAAAATAGGTATAAAATGGTTTAACACAGTAGCTAAATCAGATAAATTGTAAGGTGACATGTCTGACATACAAGGCATCTTCCGACCTAATACAGATGGACCTACTGAACATCAGCAAGTCAAATGGCATCAGAAATAGTCCAGGTATCTAAACTGAATGTTGAGGAGAGATAGATATATATCTTAGAGGCTACCACTGTTCCGGAACAGACTATCCATAAAAATAAAATAAAGCTTATCTGTCCATATTCAAACGCAACTTGGATCTAAGGATGGGTAATAGAAAATGTACTCCAGGATTGCCCCTCATTCCACTAAAGGATAGAGGTAGTTCCTAAATGCTGCATGCCTTACATGGGTCCTCTCAGATTATATATGGTATGATCACAGTTATTCTCACTAGGGCTAATGTACAATTATCAGTCATGTGATAGGTAGGACCAATCAGGAAATGTAAATTCAAGCAGGAAAAGGGAAGTGGCTACGCTTAAAATGTCCTCCAAGTGAACCTATGTTGTGGTAGTAAATAGCTATAAAATACTGCCCTTTTTAGATCACTAAGTGCTCCACTCCCCCCCCCCCCAGTCTTCAACAACTTCCGGCACCTATGAAAACTGGGTATCTTATACAGGAACAAAAAATTCCTAACTGATACTTCTAGGATTACTATTTATGTCTCCTGTCAACCTTGCTGTATGCCTCCCCAATTCTTGTTAATCTTAAAAAGGCAGATTTAAGGAAACTTGAAGTATGCTATAACAATATAGCAACATTTTCTATTTACTGTCTGCATCAGGCACACCACTGTTACTTCTTAAAAAAACTATCTTGGCTAGAACTATTGGGTCTATGTCATATAATCAAACTTCCAAAATGTCGAACACCATATGTTCGAATTTGAAAGTTCGAAATATGACAACAAAACCTCAGAACAGTGAATTTTTTCCCAGGGAAAAAAATTTGCTTTTCTGAAAAACACACACACAACACAAGCACACCAAAAACCTAATAAACCTACACTACACATTACATACACAAGTATCTATGCACTAACTTTAACACAAGCCCTAACCCTAAGGTCCGTCACTATTGCACACTTACCTTACCTGCGCCCTAACCCTAAAGTCCGTTACTATCACACATTTACCTTACCCATGCCCTAACCCTAATGTCCATCACTTTTGCACATTTACCTTACCCGCACCCTAACCCCAACCTCCGTCACACTCACACACTTACCTTAACCCAATCCGTAACTTTTGCACCAAATTACAGAAAATGTCAAAGCCGTGGAAACAGCCAATCAAATTCTTTCCCTCGGAAAGAATTTGAATTTCCATGGCTTTGACATTTCTATTTTTCAAACTTCCCCATTCGATCTTCCAATACTCGACATTTAGTATGGTCGATTAAATAACAGGTACCTGAACTACCACAACTATAATCCTACAATCAACTAATCATGGCACACAAATTATTATATCAGGCTGAAAAAAATTCCAGCTCTGTTAAACATATTAGAACCTTATTTTATTAACAGTAGTCTTAGATCTGAAAATAAATCATTACTACAAGTGAGCAAATCAACCAACAATGCTGGTGAATCCTTATACTATCACAATGTAGCAAAAGTCTGGAATTCACTTCCACTTACTATTAGAACTACTAGCAATGCCCATCAGTTTAAAAATTCCCTTAAATGTTTCCTTAATGACTCTTGGCTTTATACCTCTACTAGTCCAAGCTAATTGACTGTAGAATTTCTTGCTCTTGCTATTCTACCTCTTTCTGACTTTTAGCTATATTTAAACTTTCTTAATGTTTTTATATTTAATTGAATTTTTACTTTAAAAACCTGTACTTACTGCATCTCTGTAAAATTGCCTTTTGCAATATGTATATTGTCTGAAAAATGTTATTGACTATACTGTAAACTTTGTAATAATATGTATGTACTTTTAAGATACATATGGAGCTTTTGTCCCTGGGCCTCCGCTGAAAATGGGACTTATCTTCACATATGCACCAGTTTCTCAGAACTGAAACTGAATGTGCAATAGACTCAGCTGTTATTTTAAATTATCCACTACGTAGATTGTTAGGGGCAGTTGCAGTAGGCTTTAATTTTTTAAATATTTTTCATGGTATCCATGGGAACTGGTTGGAAGGAGAAATGCTGAAGAAGGTTATTTGATTGAGCAGGGAATTCAAAAGCTTGATTAGTCACCTGGGTGGTTAATGACTGTACTGTCTGTATAAAGTGAGAATTGAATTGATTGGCTATGGTATCATTTTGTTTCTTTGTGTTTGGTTTTGACTGGGTAGTTTGTCCTGGATTTAAAAGTTTCTTGGCCCAGAGCAGGTTTAGATTATTACTGTAAATATTTTGATTGGTTGAGTAAAAGTTTATGTTTCTTAGTTATCTGTATGCTAGTAAAGCAGGAGCTGTTTTACTCTTTGCCTAGACCTTCCATGCTTTGTGAGGGCAGGATTGGCTTTGTCTGTTTTTATTCTGTGTGTGAGGGATAGTGTGTTTAGAAGACAGAAAGATTTTCTTAAACTCAGAGACAACATCCTCTATGGGGAGGCTTTAGTGACTTCCAATTAAGGAGATATACTATGTTAATAAAAGTATCTCCCACTCGCTTCCATAAAAATTCCACTTCCAGCTCCATCATAGACTGGATCCTTACCAATTCCCCCCACCAATACCACAATCCCACCACCTTACCTGACTCCCTCAGTGATCATCTCCCTACCACCATTTTAAGACACTACTCCCATATTCCTAAACCCCACCTTATCAAAGACTGTCGAAAACTATCGACTTTCAATTCATCCCAATTTAACTCCATTCTCCACAACATAGATTGGTCCATCCTAAAACACCTCCCCCTAAACAATGCTGTAAGCACTTTCAATAGCATCTTCATGAATACTCTAAACTCCTTAGCTCCCTCTAGGAAGATCAGAGTAAAATCAAACCATGCTCCCTGGCTCTACAAAGAGACTTGGTCCCTTATGAAACAAAGATATTGTGCTTGGAAAACCTAGACTAAAACTAAACAACCACATTTTCTTCAAAAATACAGGCAACTGAGGAACCTTGCAAAAAAACATACAAATAATGACAAAAAATTATACTATAGCTCTGCTCAGCTTAACAACAAATCCAATCCTCAAAATTTTGGTCAACTCTCAACAACATCCTCTATCCTGGAAAGCCCTCTAATCCCTCCCCACATCCTAACTCTTCCTCTCAGGAAATAGCTACCCTCTTGAATAAACACTTTATCTCTTCCATCCAAAATCTGGTAACCTCTAAGCCAAACTCTACTTTGACACCCACCCCTCCAAGTCCCACTAACACAACTTTGTTTTCTTTTGAGCCAGTTCCCATTACTTGCATCAAATCTCTACTACTCAAGCTAAAACCTTGCTCTCCTTCCACTGACAATCTATCTCCTACATTCCTCAAACTTGCTGCTGACTCAATTGCCTATCCTGTATCTATACTAATTAATCGATCTATTCTGGAATCAGCTGTCCCCACCCTTTGGAAATCTTTCTTCACTATCCCTCTTCATAAAGGTGGAAACTCCACTGACCCCTCAAACTACTGACCCATTGCCATTCTGTCCCCCCTCTCCAAGATTTTAGAAAAATGTATTCACTCACAGCTTCTCAAGCACCTCCTCACACACCACTTACTTACCCCTACCCAACATGGATTTCGTCCTCACCACTGCCTTCCTCTGCTTCACTCATATCATTGCAGAGGCCCTAGACAACAATAAACTAATTTCCTGTCTCTCCCTAGATCTCTTCAAAGCCTTCAATAGTGTCTCTCATCCTCTACTACTATCCAAACTTGCAAATCTCCACTTATCCCCCTCTGCACGTGCCTGGTTTAATAGTTACCCATCTGGCAGGGAACAATCTGTCAAATGGCTGTCATCCTCCTCACCTTTCCTTCTCATCTCCACTGATGTTCCCCAAGGCTCCATCTTGGGACCCCTTTTGTTTAACATCTTCACCAATGATCTTTACACCTCATGCAAGGAATCCTCCCTTATTCAGTATGCTGATGACTCCACACTTATATCCATCTCAAATAATATTCCTGAACTACACTCCCTGACCCAACAGGCCCTACTATCCACTTAACAATGACTCTCTCACAACCTATCGATCCTAAATCCCAAAAAGACCAAACTCCTACTTTTCCTTCCCAGTTCTCTTTCTCATCACAAAACCTCCTTTTTTATTACATCTTCTAACAATACAACTATCCAACCTGACACCCACACAAAACTCTTAGGGGACATTATCGATGATGAACTAAAGTTCAACCTAGACATACTCCAATGTATAAAAAACAAACCAGAAACGAGGTCTGCTATATCGGAACAAAAAAATTCCTAACCCCTGAATCTAGTCTTACCCTGGGCCAGGCACTCCTCCTCTCATCCTTCTTATACGCCACCCCAGTTCTTACCAATATCCAGGCCTCCGCTCTAAATAAACTCCAACATACTTACCATAAAATAGCCAGATTCATTACTAACTCTGCATACAACTCACACCACTGCATTTCTTTAAATTCTCTTCAATGGCTTGAACTTCCCCAATTTTTGCTATCTTATCAATTTCATATGCTACACTCTATTCTTTATAAACCCTCCTTCTGTCCATCTCTATCCTCTTTAGTCACCATCTACGTCCCATCCTGGACCCTCCTTACTTCTAACCAACAATTACTTGATATCTACCACCCAAAAAGGTCAGTAGGCAAACTACTCTACAAACACTCCCTTGTCCATGCTTGGAACAAACTTCCCCTTGACTTACATTCAATCTCCCACACCTCACACTTTAAAAATGAACTAAAAGCTTATTTTCTCAATTCCAGAACCTGCCCTTGCCATGACCCTACCTAGTCTTCCTTCCCTTTATGTACCCTCAAAAGGACCATACTTAGTACCTCATTACACCTCTCTCTCTCCAATGTGTCTACTATGCATTTGCATAATTTTATACAAACAAATTTTTTTATTGTTGACCTATTGAACTATATCAATGTAAAATTGTTACTTAGCTTCTTTTTAATGCAACTTTAACTTTATGCATGTAACCCAACATATGTGAATCTTTTTGCTATAACTGCTATTATATCAATATTGTTTAAAATTGTACTTGTTTAAAATGTACTTTTGGAGCTTTTCTCCTTGGGTCTCCACTGAAAATGGGCCACAAGCCCAGTTGGACAAACCTGGTTAACAAATGTCAATAAATAAATAAATAAATAAATAAATAAATATAGTAAGATTGTTTTACCAGAGTATAATTATGTGTTTTAGGGCTGTTTCTTTGGTACCTTACTATTGTAAGTAATTACTTAGACTGCCTGGTAGAGTTCCATGGGATGATATTTTATTTGAACAGTATGTTGTGTCTTTCAGCTTTTCCCGGTTAGGGGTCGCCACAGTGGAACTCCGGTCCACTAATGATTGGTAGTTGATTTTTACGTGCCAAGTTACCAGCCCTGATGCACAACCTTCAACGAAGGTACACCCATTCATGCATGTCTCCACGCAGAAGACGCTCTAGCTGAGAATCGAACCGGACAGCATCTTACTGTGAGGCGACAACACTACCGCAGCACCACCATAGGCTATAATCAAGGATTGTGATTTTCCTTTCTTTTTTTTGAGTTGGTGAACTTGTATGGATGTATATTATTGGTTAGATTTTCAAATTGTATGGTTTGCCAATCTATATTAACATCACCCAATATGGATTCATGATGGATTTCTGAGGATGCCCAATTCAGAATATATTCTAGTGTTCTAGCGTTGTTACCTGGGGATGCATATATGGCCATGATTGCAAGTGTCTTGTGAGTGTTTAGTTTGAGCATGGTTAGTAGGATTTCTGAGTTTGAGACAGCTGGCAGGATGTGGGAAAAATGGGAGATAGCTAATGTGTTAAAGAGGTCATAAATTCCAGTGATGGCTCATAGAAAACATAATTATCCCTGTCTGATACTATGTGACGTATACCTTCCTGATGTAATATTCACTGTTTCTGCTTTGGTCAAGCTAATATCCAGCTGAGCACAGCTGCCTGAACTGCATTCAATAGTTATGTTCTGAACAAAATACACCAAGCAGCTTGTATAGCCCTATAGTCTTTGAATGGCACATTGCCCATAGCCTTTAATACCACACTTGCACACTATGCTGGATGCAAGGAAAGCAGTAATAGCCAACTCAAACAGACAAGAATTTGCAAGATAATACTAATGCTAGTCTTTGACTTTACAAAAAAATTTCATGCCTGCTCCATATCTGCTTAGATGTCATGTATGCAATTATCCCCAAAACATACAAAATACTTAACAGCCTCTGAAGAGTACTTTTCAAGTAGCGTATTGAAACCAGCCTTTACCTACTGAGATTGTAGATGCACCACTACAAGGATTGCCTTACTGTTTAGTTGGAAGTCTGCAGAATTGGTGAATTTTATTTTTAGCTCCAGATTTTGATTTCCAGGCAAGAAGATCTGGCTCATGTAAACTAGGTATCCTTATATCAGTAGCCTGTTCCTTATATCAGTAGCCTGTTCCTTACATTGGTAGCCCATTCCTTATATCAGTAGCCCACTCATTATATTCAGTAGCCTATTCCTTATATCAGTAACATGTTCCTTACATTGGTAGCCTATTTCTTATATCAATAGCCTGTTCCTTTTATCAGTAGCTCCAGATTTTGATTTCCAGGCAAGAAGATCTGGCTCATGTAAACTAGGTATCCTTACATCAGTAGCCTATTCTTTATATCAGTAGCCTGTTCCTTACATCAGTAGCCTGTTCCTTACATAAGTAGCCTATTCCTTATATCAGTAGCCCGCTCATTATATTCAGTAACCTATTCTTTATACCAGTAGCCTGTTCCTTATATTTAACAGCCTACACGATGCTTGAGGTGACCTGCATTTTGCTTTTCAAGCTATGAAAGAGCCAGTCCTATTTGACCTCCTATTTCTGCACAAAACCAATGGCTCTGCAAACATCCATACTTGTGACTTATACAAGCAAATAAACAAAACTCACTTGAGGCATAGGTTCCTAACTCAATGTATTCCTATCATGGAATAAATTATCAACACAGATCAAACAAGCTATTACTTCACCTGCCTTTAAGGTTACTGTTGATGACTGGATGGGTAGACATACATTTACACCAGGTTTATCATGTACAGACCTGTTTAGTTTGGGAAAAGAGTACAATTAAGAACTTACAAAGGGTGTTAAGAACTTTTAAATGTGTCTACTTAAACCTGTACACTGCTACACTCTGGTGGTCTCTGTGATTGCCTAATATTTTTCTTTGTACATATATTCCTATTAATACTTGAGTCAGGAAATGTCTTACATTCATTATTATAGTCAGCCTTATCAAATATAGAAACATGAAATTGGATACCAGGACCAGTCCCATTTCCTCTCACTCTCAGCAACAATTTAATCGACAGTGTCATATGCGCATACATCTCAAAATTCATAATATTATACAAAAGTGACCAATAAACGCCCATTTTCATTGTTTCTAGATGGCAATGTATGGTGTGAAAGTGGGAGCCCTCAGCAACCACCAGGAAAAATTCCTGTCCATCAACCATACATGACCAAGTGCTAGGCTGCATGTACTCTCTTCTGCAATTAGAAAGAATAACATTTGCTAACTGTCTTAATGGTCACAATAGCATAAGATGAAATCTCCCACATAAACTGGACCATCCTAAAGGGGGTATTCAATCTAGAGATCTGAAGGTTTTGGCACCTACTACCTGTCTATTATAATGTCTGCTGTAGTGTCGTCATATGTGGTATGTGCTTTACTGTTTCCCCACTAGTATGTTTGTCACAATTTTGAATGATTACCACAAGAATATCCTTGGGTGAGGCACTTCCTCATTGACTTTGGTAATAAGCCTCACAACATCAATCTCATCAGGACATAGGAGGTAGATTGTACATAGTGGCTCTGACCAGTTATCACCATCTGGTTGCTGAAAGTGTTGGCACATTCCCTGCATGAAAGTGATGGCACATTCCCAGCATTTAGTCATTTGTTTCTGCATAGAATACCAGCAACTACATTCATGCACTATCCTCTCCTTGTGATATCGATAGCTGTTGACTATTACAAATCACAACATTCTCTGTTTGTAATAAGACTATTCTGTACATTTGCCTGACAACACCAGGTGCACTCCCTTCAACATCTCTCCTAAATCTCTGTTTTGCTAGTATGGGAACTTAGAGATGCCTCATTATAAGTACTTTAGTGTACTGCATTCAACTTGGAGAAAAGTAGATTCTGGCTAAGGGTGTGGAGGCACCTATGGAACAGCCACACAGTCAGTATTATTAAACTTGTTAACTACTCCATTATGTCCATCCCTATTCCACAGCCAATTTAACCTGATCATATTGATCACCATGTAGTTTAGATGTCATAATATATAGTAGAAGCACATATGTTTAAGTATTAAAAGACTTGGCTGAGCCTGTGGACATTATTTTAATGTTGACAGATGGAAGAAATACTGTAATTCTAGCCTCCAGTCTGTATTTTTACATAAAAAATGGCAGAAGGGGACAAAAGAAAATTAAAGACTAATTGCACTCAACAATATAACCACAAAGTAAATGATTGTATGAGTATCTTCTTTCAGGTGTGGTGGATGCTTGAACTGTAAAATTTTAACTGTTGATTTTCTTGTCATGCTATTCATGTTTGACTTGCCAAGGCACATACGAGTGTGGACAAGATCACCTATGTGGCCTAATATTTATAGTAATAATGTAATAATTGCAAGGGTGGCTTGTGTTACTGGATACTGGGATACAGCCCTTCAAAAACTGCTGATGAAAATATTTTATAATACAATTTACTTAAAAATAGTTGACTTTCAAAACTTAGGATGTGAACCAGCATGCATGTGCAGAGTTCTGATGTCTGTATATATTAAAAATGTTGGCTTATTTGGCTGGGCTGTTTTTTTAAACAGTCTAGCATGTGCATTTAAACCCCTGTAGAAACTAAGGCAAATATGTCTTATCACAGGTCCTCCTGACATGCCATGGGGATCAGGAATGGTGCTTCAGTGGAATTGGTTGGACTACTGGACATATAAATGAGCGTCCTTTTCTCATTGTATGAAGTGCCAGAGGCAGAATGAGTGAAAATGAAAGAATGGGAATTGCTGTAGACAGATTCAAGCAGGTGTTATAAGAAAAGTGTCTCTTTAATTAAATAAGCTATTTTATCATGAAATAATACATTAGTGTACTCTGTTACGTGATTGTTTGCTGACTTACATAGTTCTCCTTCAAGACTAATACAACAATAATGACACAAGTGTATAATGTTCCCCTGTAAAGAAAATTGCTCTCTCAGTCTACTGCTTAAAGTGTTTATCAGTACAGAGGCATTCAATGGGATCTTTGGAATCATTGTTTTGAGCATGGATTAAAGTAGTCTGCATCAGTTTGTTTTCATCTTATAAGGTAAACTGCAATTGATGAGCCTCTCTGGTAGAAAGGGATGAAAGATTTAAATGCTAAGACTTAGAAACAATGGAGATGGTACTAGTAAGTGTCAGGTTAGACACTGCAATGAACAGTGCAGTCATATTTTATGCAAATAACACATATATTATTTATATCATTTATTTGAACTACACATAAAGAGTATTATTTATATACATTATTTAAATCATAGTGAATAGATGTCTGTCATTTATATAAGTGCATTGGCCAGTATGCAGTTGCAATTTTAATTATTAGGTTCTAGTCCAGCTAAGATCAGCTATGATGATTTATGTAATCTGTTATGTGATGTAAGTTTTCAGTTGTAATGAGTAAACAGTTATTCTCTGCCAATATCAGCAATAGAACTTATTGTCACATCATTTATAGTATCTGGTCATAACATTCCTCTCTGATGAATTACAAATTAAAAAGTAAATTCCAGTTTGATAACATATCTAACTGAATTATTGCCTGAGTGGTCTAGCTTGCTATCTAATTTCATAATCCTGTGCAGTTTATATCTAACTACATAGCAGACAGTCACATTAGTAAGCCCACTTTTAAAAAGCATTAGGATATCTTAGAAAGAGATCCATCAATGTTAGACATTATTCCTGAGCTACCAGGATTTATTTTTACAAGACTAAGTAAAGTTGGAGAGAAACTACTGTAACACACTCTCACATAAAACTGAGAATATTTTGGCTTACGCTCTGCAAAAAATACACATCAGTGCTAGCTCTATAAATCAAATACTTTCTTGCACCTTTGTACTGGTAAAAAAAAAACACTTTAATTATCTTTTTTGCAGTTGCATTAATAGAGTCATGGTAGACTTGACTGCTTCAAGATTCAACTTGTTTTACATAGTGGAGACAAATTAACCATTTAAAAAGAATATAGTAAAAATAAGAATATGTTACTCAAGTGTGCTTTGAATTAAATTGTTTTTCATTTTAAAATGTTGGGTTTACAAGTCTGAATCAGATCTGGTGGAGGGATTTTGATACTATGCTTTTTAAAATATGAGTAAGACTAAAAGGTATGTTTTTAGGCACATCAAACTGCAGCTCTAAACAATAGATTTAGTTTTGTTCCTTGTGCTTAAAGCAATGAAGTGCAGGAGGGCAGGTTATAGCTTCCTATTCAGTCTCTATTTTTTCTAATGTTTCATTCAAAAGCTGGTTATTTTACATATACTCTAAATTTACATTGGCAAAGGGTAAACTTCCTGAAAATGCTTTATCTTGATTAATTTGTTTAAATATATTTTATAACTAATATTGCTGATTTTATCAGTTTAATAAATACATGTTCTCATTTGCATGTCTGCACAAATCCAAAATCTTAACACTACTGCCCAAGTAACTACAATTTCACTACAACAATCTGCATTTTTACTTTCTGGTTATATTGTTGAGTCTGTCCCTTCTTATAAACAAATTAATTATTTTCCAGGTATTCATATCCCCATTATGCATTATTTTGATACTTGTCTAAATATTATCCCTATTCCATGGCCCTAAACAATTAACATCCCAACCTACAACAATATACAAAGAAAATACCTACCGCCTTAAATAAATCATTCTTATCCTTCTTGGTAGCTGTCACATAAATGCCACCAAATCCAGTCAATCATCCATCATCTTGTTATACACGTGCTGCCCTTGTAGGCATAATAACAGTACTGTAATGCATCTTGTGAGAGAACTCATTCCTTACAATACACATATTCAGCATAGTCTTCTTCCTCAAAGCCCGTCCCACATGCCCTCTAAACATTAATTCCAATTTCCTGTCTTTCATAGTTCTCAGCTTATTCTCTTGTAAATATTTTCTATCTGACCCATGCTTTTTACACTGATGTATGATAAACTGGTAGAAGACTTGGTGCCAGAAAATTAGAACCCTCCGTGTTCTCTTCCCACAGCAGGTGCTTGCTTTCATGTTTAGCACTGACACTGAAGTCCAATATAAGTGAGAGTGCTGCACTCCTGAAGCTATACTCTTTATAAATAAATGGATGTTCTATCTGCCATGCTACTTTATAGTAGCTTAGTTCGATGTTAGAGACCCCATGGCACTTACAGAAGCAGAAAAAGGGTAGTGGAATTTTACTGATATCTTGCTCAAAATGACCCTTGTCATTATGAATGCCACCCTGAAAATAAGCTATACCTAAGCTTGCCAAAAAAGAAATGGATAAATAAAAGTAAAAAAAAGTCCTTCTCCCCTTCAATTTCATGCTGCAGATGTTCAATTATTGCATCCATTTTAAATACTCATTTTGGTTTGAAACCCATTCTTGGTTTGTTTTTGAACATCTTGCTTATGTAATATCTGCTTAATGTTCAATTCTAGTTTTTAAAGTAATTTTGTAAAACCAAACTGTATTACTTTCAGCATTCTTTTGTCTTTTTCCATGTTTTAGCCTGAAAACAACCCAATATAATGGTCAGTCTTACTGGTTTGATTACTTTAAAGGCTCTAATCTCCTTTAAATTGATACACAGGCATATACCAAAGCTCTTCTAGTTTGTGGGCATTGATAACTGGAAATACTGAGGCTTGAATTGCTAGGCTTATAAAGGCTCTCTAGGCCATTAGCCTAGTGACTTTATATGATCCTATAAAACAATAATAACTTTAACTTTATCTCAATTACATAAAATTAAATTATCATATAAATCAGTTTTACCAATTAATTACTGGGATTATCTTGGAATTATCTAACAATAATTATGCAAATCTAAATTGTATAGATACATTGAGAGTATTATTTTAGACAGATATCGAACATAATCTTTGTTATGGCCAAGGAACAAACCAAACTTGATAAACAGAACTACTTCCTTGGTGCCCATAGCTAACATTCAAGAAACCCAGAAACATTTTGGCATGCTATCAACACCTTACTAAAAACAGGCAAAACAACCACTCCAGCTCCCAACTCCACCAATAATACTATGGACATAGCCTCTCAATTTAACCACCATTTCTCAGAATCAATTCTGGCTTTATCCAGCCAATTATCCAACAATAACCCTTCATACACCCCATCCAATTGTCTAGATAACATTCCCCCTTTACTGTCTCACCTGTTCCCACCTCTACAACTAAAAACTCCTTTTAAAATTGAAACCTACCACCCTTGCAGCTGATAGTTTACCTGCTAACTTCCTAAAAATGGCTGCTGAATCTGTATCATATCCTGTTTCCATCCTCATCAACTGCTCCATACAGGAATCCTATATCCCGCAACTGTGGAAAGTTTCATATATCATTCCTCTTCATAAAGGCAGTAATTCTTATGAATTCTCAAATTATCATCCCATTGCCATTCTATCTCCCCATCTAAACTTCTAGAGAAGTGTATTCACTTTCAAATCATGAAATTCCTGAACACACATAAACTCCTTTCCACCACACAACATGGTTTCTAGCCACATCACAGCACAACTACTGCTGTTCTCTCTTTTACTAACCTAGTTAACCAATACAGAAACAACAATAACTTTACATCTGCCATATTCTTGCATCTTTCCAAAGCATTTGATATGGTCTCACACACCATGCTACTAGATATTCTAGCCTCCCTATCCTTTGTGCCATTTACTATTGCCTGGTTCAGGAGCTATCTATCTGACAGGCAGCCATTTGTCCAGTGTCAAGGTGTACTATCCCCTCAACTTCCAACTTCCATAGGTGTACCACAAAGTTCAGTACTGGACTCACTTGTCTTTTCTATTTTCACCAATAATCTGCATATTTCAACCCTGCATGCCACACTTATACAGTATTCAGATGATTCAACTTTAATCTGCACAGCCCCAGCTCTTTCCACTCTCTAACAACTCACTCAGGAAACCTTTAACTCTGTGGAAAAATGGATTACTGAGATCCATCTCATCCTAAACCCCAATAAGACTAAATTGCTTCTATTTACCCCAACCCTTTCCTTTATTATCACTTCTAAAAATGGCACTACCATTTCTCCTCTGTCCATACCAAACTCCTCGACATTGAAATTGACTATAACCTTCACTCTGATGTCCATATCTCTCAAACCATCAAAAGGTTCACAAAAAAATGGGCACACTATACAGACACAAAAACTTCCTCTCAGATCAAGCATGAATCACCCTAGCCCAAACTCACCTCTTGTCCACACTAATGTATGCAGCACCAATTCTTACCCAGATCAGAAAAATAGACCTTGACAAACTTGAGTCATGCTACAATAAGATCGCCAAGTTTGCCAACAACTCCACCTTCAGAACACATCACTGTCTAGCTCTATGGGACCTACAATGGTTAGAACTTCCTCAGCTAGTCAATTACCACCAGCTAGTCATTGCCTACAATATTCTCAAATATCCTGATAAAACCCCATCACTAAGTCAACTACTCACTCAATACACAGCAAATCAGCCTATCCGCTCTAGTGACAAATCACTCCTCTGTATCTCTAGGGCTAACAGTACTGCAGGAAAAGCACTATTCTCCCACACCATTGCTAGAAACTGTAATTGCCTTCCCCCTTCGCTGATCTCTGCCTCCACCACCTCACACTTCAAAAACTCCCTTAAAATCATCTTATGAATACTTGGCTATATCCATGATGAATTACTTTAAATTTAAAGTGTTCCTACTATTTTCACCCTCCTACCCAGGAATACTTTCCTATTTACCCACTGTAATATGCTACAGTGCTAAAACTTACCTTACTTGCACTGTGACTTCTGAAATTGTCTTCGAGTTACTGCCATCTTTTGTCTGAGTTAAATGTTTTGCACGACTGTGGTAAATTACACAGCTATGTGATTCTCTGAATCACTCAGTAGCATAAATCAGTGGCTGGAGGTGTTTCACATGGCTAGTTAACTTTAGCATTCCTGTGGATTGCCTCATTGCCTTGAACCATGGCAAGTGGAACCAGCCTCCTCACTGATGCTTCCACTCACAGTAGATCACTGTGATAAGCCAGTATCTGAAATGGAAACTGGTACCTTGAGAGGAACTTGTCTGCATGTAGGTCACCTATGCTTGCATCTTCCACAGTATCTGCTTATGACAGACCAGGATATGGATGATCCTTTACATCCTCTTCAGTGTGAGAAGTTATAACAAAAAGAGAAGGAGTTCAGTACAACATCAATATATCATGAAAATCACAAAATTAGGCAGTATACAAAAGCAAATGTTTCAGGAAACTAAGGTTGTTATACTGAAATATAAACATGACTCACATGTTTTGTTTGTTTATTTATTTATTTATTGACATTTGATTACCCGGAACGTCCAACTAGGTAGAAGCCAATTTTCAGTGGAGGCCTGGAAAGAAAAGCTCCATATTATTACAAAACATTTTAAGGAATAATGTACATGCCCTTTTCCCCACTGTAGTGTGATCCCAGAGTTAGTATATATATATATATATATATATATATATATATATATATATATATATATATATATATATATATATATATATATATAGCTAGGGGTGTGGGGGGTGTAGCCCCCCTTATTTAGTTTGGGTATATATTGTCTTCTGGAAAGAGTTAGTCATTGGTGTCGTAATTATGCATGTTTATGGTTTAAAATGTAGTGTTTTGAAGCTTTCTGTGAAATATATAAAACCAAACTAGGCAGGGGGGCTACGCCCTACACCCCCCAACGTATATATATATATATATATATATATATATATATATATATATATATATATATATATATATATATATATATATATATATATATATATATATATATATATATCCAGGTCAGGAAATTGGACCTAGACAAACTCAAATCATGTTACAATAAAATTGTGAAATTTGCCAATAACTCCGCTTATAGAAGCCATCACTGCCTAGTCTTAAAGAAACTACAGTGGCTAGAACTTCCTCAGTTACTTAGTTACCACCAACTAGTTCTTGCTTACAACATCCTAAGGCATCCTCACAAAACTCCAGCACTAAACCAACTACTGACCCAATACTCAGCAAATTGCCCTCTCCGTTCTACCAACAACTCTCCTATGTATCTCAAGTGCTAACAACACTGCTGGCAAAGGTCTATTCTCTTATACCATAGCTAGAAAGTGGAGTAACCTCCTCCATAATGTATCTTCTGCATCATCTATAACACAGTTTAAAAACTCACTTAAGTCACATCTTATAAATTCCTGGCTCTGTCCATGCATTACATAAATACTTTCCTTCTCTCTTCCATTTATTCTCACCTTCCTCACTACTTCTTCTTACTGTCTGCATGCTACAGTGTTGAAAACTCCTCAGTTGACTGCCATCTGGGGCCAAATTTTTCTGCAATTTACGCTTGGTAAAAACAAATCCATTTTAGATATGTATTATTTCTTGTGTGTTTTTTGCTTGTCTTATGACCTTTTGCAATTATTGTTTAATTAATATGGAGCTATTCTCCCAAGTCCTCCTCTGTAAATGGACCTTGTTCCAGTCAGACTTTCCCGGTCAACAAATAAAAATGCAGTGACTTTGTCCCTGTACAAACCCTGACTAGCCCCCCATTCAAACATAATTCATAAATGAGAACCTCATTACCAGAATAAAACTCTGACTCTCTAACTGTTTAAAATTCTGTGTATCACCCACCTAATGGAAAGATTTAAAGTTAACACTACACCATGTTTGATAACCACCTTAATATATGTGTTTTCCTTTTTCAGATTAAATCTTTAGCTATTTCTTTCTCAGCTGCTTGCTTCCAACCTTTGCTGTGTGTATGTGAGAAAAACATGTACCTGTGTGTACATATCGTTAAACAAATCTCAGTTTTGTGATAACTCACTGTAATAATTTCACTGTATTTACACTTGTTTTTGTACATTTGGAGCTTTTCTTCCTGGGCCTCTGCTGAAAATGGACATGTATCCAGTCGGAATTTCCCTGGCTAACAAATGTAAAATAAATAAATAAAATAAATATTTTATATATATATATATATATATATATATATATATGTGTGTGTGTGTGTGTGTGTGTGTATGTGTGTGTGTGTCTGTGTGTCTGTGTGTGTGTAGCAAGGTGTGTGGGGGGGGTACAGCCCCCTACATTGGAAGTACTGGAGTGCTCATCCCCATGCAAAAAATAGATTTCATTGTTTATATTTTAAGTTTCTATTTTTTTCATTGATATTGTTACTTTCAGGATTTTGAGTGTTCCGTTATTTGTTTGACACCAATGCATATATTGGTATAGTACTTATCGTCACAAACACAAAACAGGAATACTTAAAATATAGTAAAAAATGATTGACTACACCTATGATCAAAAATAACAACAGCAAAAATTGTAGGAATGTAAGCCCTCTTTGCACCCTCCATGTGATGTACTGCATTGCCCACACTCCTGGCTACTAAAATATGCCATCTCTTGAAATCATACAACAGTGGTAAAATGGACGAACTTCCTTACCTCACCTCTTCATCAACCTTGGGCTAAAATGCAGCCTAAGCACTTCTGTATTTGACAAAAAGGCAAACAATTCTGTCTCTGCTGACTGAAGCAATGACCAAAAATGCTATAGATAAATATAGATATAGATACATACATATATGTACCCCCACACACACTCATGGATGTATATTACTAGACTGATACATTAAAACACAAAAAATAAACCCAATGAAAATGTCAGCACTAATGCAAACCATTGAAAGTAATCAAACAATAAAAGCAGCACTTGCACCCCTACACACCCTTGCCACTTTATATATATATATATATATATATATATATATATATATATATATATAGATATGTATATATCTAGATATATATATATATATATATATACACATATATATATATATATATATATATATATATTTTATACCTGTTCTGAGATTGTACAACAGTAGAGAAAAAGACAAATTCCTTTACCACATGGTTGTTGATCTTAAAAAAAAAACACACAAAAAACAAGCAAGCAGTGAAAGGAACATGCTCATTCACTTACACTGCTACTCTGCGACAACTACATGTTGACAGACTACCACTCAAATGAATAACATTATATATATATATATATATATATATATATATATATATATATATATAGAGAGAGAGAGAGACATAGGAAAACATAAAAAGAACTATAAAAAAAAGAACTATAAAAAAGAAGAACAACTTGGCCATTGGGAACATACCAGGAATTTTTCCATGTCATTAGTGGAATAGGTAAGTAAGGTATGCAGGAGTAAATTGTATATTATGCAGCCACCTTGGCTGTCTTGAATTTGCATTATACACTTAATATTATATACAGTTATATTACAGAAATGACAGTTATTCTTTAGGCTTGATGGCACAGATATAGAACACAGACACACCCTTACCTATCTAAAGGTCACCACTGGGTGAAATAAGTATGTGAAAAACCTATGAAGAGTAAAGTCAGGTTATCATTCATTTCTGTGCAGGCAATATACCCTAGTGCCTCTAATGCATTCACTATATCAAAATACATGTAGACGTGCATGGACATCCATAATGGAGGCCTAGCTGTAGGGAGTACATTTTGCAAGCTCTGGAATCACACCTTTTCAGATATTGTAATATCTTTTCACTTACATATTTGGGCTAAAACTGTGGATATACATCTAATTCAAATTAAAACTGTCTATGCAAGATGATGGTTATATATGTGGGGTATTTTCTCTATCTCTAGTTCACAGGCAGCCATTTTCTGACAAATCACCCTGTATTCCAGACTACATGTCTTCACCATGGGAAGTAATTAACAAGAAGGAGAAGGCAGTGAAGCTCTAACCAAAAGATACCCATACACATCAGTTATTACTCCTGAAAAAGAAAAAAAAAAACACATAAAACATAGAGACTATTAACTAGAACTAAATCAAGGAAAAAACAGTTTAGGTCTTACTTACTAGAAGCCTTGTACCTTCTTCCATTGGCAACTGAGAAAAACATCAGCTCAGTTAAACAACATTAGTGCAAACATTTATGACTTAATAAAAATAACTGAGGATGCTGAAAATATATCTCTGTATGAGGACAAAGTTAATTAAATAATTAATGCAGTCCCAGGATAAAAAAATGACCATGCTAAAATAAAAGCTTTGGACTTAGAATCTTGAAGCTGAAAAAATAGTGTGATTTTTGAGGAGACCTTCAGAAAGATTTCAAGTATCCAATGCTTATCTATCTATCTATCTATCTATCTATCTATCTATCTATCTATCTATCTGTCTATCTATCTATCTATCTATCTTTGGAGGTATGGGGGCTTACCTCCACATCTAGGTTATAAGAGGCCTTGCCCCAACCAAAAAAATATTTTTGAGTTGTGCAACTTTGGAAGTGCTACAGTTCTGTGTAGTGACCTCTCAACATTTAAGATGTTCTGGAGTTAAATAACTGTGAGACAATTAAACAAACCATGATTATTCATAAGTTGAAAGTCCAAGGACTGTAACTGTTAGTCTAACAGAAAAGGGAAAATTTAAGTGTAAATAAGGGTAAAATATATTAATTCTAGGAGTGCAGTATTTTGGAGTATTTCCCTTACGTTGAAGTACAGTATAATTTTCAAAATGTTTGGACTTGCAGTATCCAGTCTTGTTGTGCTTCAAACAGGGAGGCATGTGCATGAGTTCCTGTGAGACACCTTATTGTGGAGTGACCTAATAAGAGAATTTGTGGAAACTGGTGTATATCTAAACATAAAAAGAAGTTGGCACCCATGCCAGATTGCTACCAATAAATTAATTCGTAATCAAGGTGAACACTACTTGTCTCAGTTTTTTGTGCATTTCTTCATATAGTTCAACTACAGTAAGTTTTATATTTTTGTGTTATTATTGTTATTTGCCACTGGACTTTTGTAATGTGACTACTATATTTAATACAGCACATTAGGATATATATTACAATGGTAGGCTAATTCTGCACTGACCAAAACAAGCTTAACAGTCAATACTATAAATTTCATAATACATAATCAAGAAAACAAATTTAACTTTACTGATATTCATGTCCCCTGTTAACAAGTTTGTTCAATTGGATTGAGGTTTATTTTTAGTGGTGACCAAAGAGCACAGTCTAATAGTCCAAGAAAAGAAGAGGCTCAACACGACCAATAAAAAATAAAATACTTTAATGCTGCAGCAAGTAAGCGCTTTCACGTTTCAAGAACGCTTCATCAGACTTGAATAACTGCCATAAAATCAAACTGTTTAAATACTATTCAAAAATGCAATCAACCAATCAAAAACATAAATCAATTAATATTGTCTTAGTCATTCATTAAAAAGCACTTCATAAAACATCCCTATAAAATTAATACAGCATATATAAATATATCATATAAAATATATTAAAATATTTCAAATCACACATGCATCTTCTATATTGAATTGAAATTTAATGTACATATGGACGTGCTGCCAAAAAAGGCTTCAGTGTCACACGTTCATTCAAACCATGCCCTTTATGTCCTTGTAACCTTAAAATCCATTTGTTTTCCCTTTCTTCAGTATAATTTCTAATATTACCTAGTCTATTGGATTTTCTTATTAATTCTAACATGAACACAATATTAAGAGATACAAACGATTTTCTTGAAAGCTATGGTGACTATTTAGCTAACTTAGAGACTAGAAATGATATGGGAAAAGAGTTACTTGTAACCTTAGATGTGGTCTCTTTATTCACATCTATTCCCAATGACATCGGAATGGAATATTTAAGGTTGTTTTTGATAGAGAAAGAAGTACCTAGGAACTTGATTTTTAGATCTTCTGTTCTTGGACTATTGGATTTTGTACATCGGTGGAAGGCTCTTAACTCAGTGCTACTTTGTTGGTTAATATATTGAACTGTTTGTCTTTGTGGCTCTGAGACATGGCAGATACAAGAAGTTTGTTTGATTTAAAAGGTGCCAATGGTTTTATCAGTACCTTTCAAGGAGTTATGGAGATGCTGGAGAATCCCTTGATGAGATATACTGAGAATGAATTAACAAGCGCTGATTCCAATGTCATTGATACGTGTAAGAGCATTGAGATTATCCAGCAAACTCTTAAGCTGGAAAACATTCTACAGAAAATGAGGAGTATCCAATGGCAGCGACAACATATGGAAGCATGCCTATACTTCAAGGTAATACCTAGAGGACTAAGAATACTCAAAATGCCTACTTCTGGTACTATGTACCCTGACTTACTCACTAAATGGCAAAAGCTGAACCTGGAGACAAGCTTTGCCTATATTAGACTGTTGATTGAGCAGTATAAGCAAATTGAGTCATCCTATAGACAAGAAGTAGTGTCTATTGAAAATGAACTAATGAAATTAGTGAGTGAAGCCGAAAAGGAACGACTATCTGTTGATATTTCTTCCAGGATTGCCCTATTAGACAACAAACTGTTACTTGACAAAAAGAAAAAATTAGAAAGAGATTTGATCGATTTTCAAAAGGGCCAGGTGTTTTCTTGGCCGAAAATAGACAATAAGAATAATACCAACAGTTATGCTAAAGCTACCAAGTCTGCTTTTAATTGAAGGACTGATAGTATAGAAATTGTCGCTCCTAATCAGAGGAATGACAACAGAGCTACTGCCGCTTTAAATACAAACTCTATAAATCTGGAAATGGAAGACACACCCACAACCATGACGTCGGAATGTAGAGTGGAGCAGGAGGATGCTGATATACATGCGGAGGCTGGCAATGACGTCCCAATTTATACGCACGCTACAAAATCTGCTACAGCAGAAGCGCAAACCATGAGTGGCCATATATCAAAGGATTTAGGAGCTAGGAGTAAGTTGATGGGTTCTGAAGTCAACTTAGCTGCTGGGAATGGTTCTTTTTCTTTTCCGCTACCCATAAGAATACCATCTCAAATGAATTGGTCTCCACAAGGTGCGACAAGGAAACGGAAGATGACCGAAGAGAAATACGAGTTTCAGAAAAAGGTACTGAAATCTACAATGAAGACCTAATAATAAACATTTCTAACTATATACTAACTAAATAAGAAAGGTCACTGTTAAACCGTGGCCTTTCTTTTATTCCATCTAAGACTGCTGATGTGATTGACGTTGTAGTAGATTTAAAAATGTTCATAAGACGAATTGGTTTAAGTTTAATGTTTGGTAATACTGCAGAAGGAAAGAGGAATGCTTTTGTGAAACCTTCAACCTTCATGCCCATAAGTCATCCTATTTAGAAGCCTTTGAGAAGGCATGTGAAAAAGATTTGTTTGAACTATACAAAAGTGGTAATAAACCACAGTTTTATAATTTAAGTTATGAGGAGTTTCTTAGTATAAAAGAATTACAGAACAATTCAGAAATAGTTATCAGACAAGCGGATAAAGGGGGTGCAATTGTTATACTAGATGCAATAATGTATGATAATAGTATGAATTTGATGTTAAGTGATGATGAAACTTATGGTACTTTGAATGCTTTGACTTTGAATGAATTAATAAGGAATGTACATGCTGAATTGTATGATATGCTGCTTTGTGGTACAATTGATGGGGATTTATATAAGTTTTTACTAGTAGAACAACCTACCATACCCATATTCAGGGGGTTACCAAAAAGACATAAAGCTTTGGTAAACCCTCCCATGAAACCCATAGTCTCAGGCAGGGGTTGGATACTAGAACCAGCCTCCATCTATGTTGAACAACAACTGAGACCCATAGTAAACGTCACGAACACAATATTAAGAGATACAAAAGATTTTCTTGAAAGCTATGGTGACTATTTAGCTTACTTAGAGACTAGAAATGATATGGGAAAAGAGTTACTTGTAACCTTAGATGTGGTCTCTTTATTCACATCTATTCCCAATGACATCAGAATGGAATATTTAAGGTTGTTTTTGATAGAGAAAGAAGTACCTAGGAATTTGATTTTTAGGATTCTAGCACTTTTGGATTTAATATTAAATAATAATGCATTTGTATACAAGGAAAGTTATTATCTACAAACGAAAGGGGTTGCCATGGGCACCCCGTGCGCAAATTCCTATGCCAACTTAATGTTGGCTTATTGGGAGAACACATATATATTAAGGAATGAACATTGTTATAGGAATATAAGATACTATAAACATTTTGTAGATGATGTCTTTTTGATTTGGGCAGGTACTGAGAGAGAACTCAATGAATTTGTCCATTACATAAATGGAACAATGACATTTTTGAGTTTTGAATGTAAAAGCTCCATATCCAATATGGAGTTCTTGGATGTACAAATATGGAAAAGTGAAGGTGATGTACATTCGTAGATGTATAGGAAATCATGCTGGAAGAATAACATCTTACACCGCACTAGTATGCATCCCAAGCATGTTTTTTCTAATATAGTCACAGGACAGTGTATGAGAGTTTCACAACTTACCACAGATGAGGACATATTTAACAAGACACAACAAGTATTAATGGAAAATTTTAAAACAAGAGGTTATGATACACTTGAAGTGAATGAAGCTCTAGTATCTGTTGAATCAAATAGGAATAGTAGAGGGAAACCATATTTGTATAGACAGAAAAGAGATCAAAGTTTGAGTAATAACAATAACCATATACAAAGTTATGAGACTTACTATCCCCTATTGTAATTTAGATATGAAAATAAAAGACGTAATTAGGAGAAATTGGAATATCTTAACAATAGATGACACGATAACAGAGATAGTAGGTGACAGACCAAGTTTCGCATATAGAAATATGAAGTCGCTTAAAAGATTATTATGCTATGAGAGTGAGAGCCCCAGACCTGTTAATTCAACAAGAATAGGAACTTTTCCTTGCAGGAGTTGCAACCAATGCACGTTTATATCTGGTAGTAATAATTTTACTCATCCAGACACTGGCAAGACTTATCATATGAATTTTTATGCTGATTGTAAGTCTAGAGACATTATATACATTGCTGTGTGTCGGACTTGTTCATGCTTTTATGTGGGCATGACAAACAGAAGTCTGAGAGAACGTATCAGAGAGCATGTATATGCAATACATAAAGAAAACAAATCTAATGCCCTAGCTAATCATGTCTTACAACAAGGTACATCACATAAATTTAGTTTCACAGTGTTAGAATTAATAAGAAAATCCAACAGACTAGGTAATATTAGAAATTATACTGAAGAAAGGGAAAACAAATGGATTTTAAGGTTACAAGGACTTAAAGGGCATAGTTTGAATGAACGTGTGACACTTAAGCCTTTTTTGGCAGCACGTCCATATGTACATTAAATTTCAATTCAATATAGAAGATGCATGTGTGATTTGAAATATTTTAATATATTTTATATGATATATTTATATATGCTGTATTAATTTTATAGGGATGTTTTATGAAGTGTTTTTTTAATGAATGACTAAGACAATATTAATTGATTTATGTTTTTGATTGGTTGATTGCATTTTTGAATAGTATTTAAACAGTTTGATTTCATGGCAGTTATTCAAGTCTGATGAAGCGTTCTTGAAACGTGAAAGCGCTTACTTGCTGCAGCATAAAGTATTTTATTTTTTATTGGTCATCTTGAGCCTCTTCTGTTCTTGGACTATTGGATTTTGTGCATCGGTGGAAGACTCTTTACTCAGTGCTACTTTGTTGGTTAATATAAAGAGCACAGTCTGTTTTAACTGTCATGCCCAGAGCCACACAGTAGACAAATGGAAACTGTGGGAATCAAACCAATGACAACAGAATGAAGCTTATTATGAAGACATAGTCTTAATCCTGTACATGTAACAATTTTATAATATTAAACATATTTTTTACTGTACAAGTTTACTGTATAAAGTAAAAATAACTATTACTTATATTTGTACTTAACACAGTATTTTAGACTACAAAGTCTATGATTTGCTTACAGATATGTTATACTCTCATCTATAAATGATACCTAGTGAGACAGAATAGAAAATTAGCCAGCAAGTAACAAAAATAATTAAATAAATGAAAAACATGTATAGGTTCATAGGTGATTTCTGTGGTAATGACCATGGGGCCTTTTTAAGCCTAGCCATGCTTCTCAAAGGTAAGACTCAAACCATGCACTTTGTTTCTGTAATATAACCACCTTAATCCTTATGCCAAGTCCCAATTCCTATGACCAGAAAAGCTTTAAAAAGGTTCCATAAAATAAGAATATCTACACTTTAGAGAACATAAAATTTGTAACACTTTTCAATAATAATCAAAGGAAAGATAAACATTCATTTATTTCTTTAAAATGTTTTCTTATTTGGCATCAAAGAAGCAGTTTGAATAATATAGATGACCTGAAGCAATAACTCAATTTTAATCAGATTTAGATAGTTTTCAAAGTAAAAAAAAATACTGCAATTTTTGAGTTATCATAAAGATTGTAATGACATAATGGTAATTAGGTTGCATAATACTCTAAAAGTTATTAAATAACATTATAATTCTACATTTTAACTATTTACAGTTTCTAATTATATTTCTATTAGCCAATGTGGACTCCATTCTCTAGTTACCTTTGTGTGTTCCATGCTGTTTAAACTTAAGATTTGCATTCTATCAAAATATTTATTGAAATCTCAAAAATATTAGTTAATCCCAGTAATACATCATCTGCTAATAATAAGATTTGTGATTGAAAGCTATAAACATTCTATTTCTTCGTCGTGTTTTATTGACTTTGCCAAAGACTCCATTGCTATGGCAAGTAAAGAGAAAAATGACAACACTGCTTAGTTTCCTTCATGTTTATTACTTTACAAAGTTATACCATTATTTTAATATAAAATGCAAAATTATTATATAACATTTTAAGAACTTTACAAAATCATTTGGAATACTATTAATTTCTAGTTCTTATATTGCTATTACCATTTTAAAGAATTAGATGATTTTCTATGTAGTCAAAAAGACTTAGTTGGACTACCACGAAAAAGACATAAAAATAATTTATTAGGTTAAAAACAGATAAGCGCTTTTGCGTACTCGTCTGGTACGCTTCATCAGATCTAATTACTCAAAGTGTCTGCTTGCATTTAAATAGTATGGTGTAATTATTTATCATTCAATTAATCAATTATCTTAATATATATTAATACAACTCTATAGCAAAAATATATCAATAAAATCAGTCTATATATTGTCATTTCAATAACAAAATCCACAAAATAAATATAAATGAGGAAACTTTTGTATGAGATGACCAAAATATATATATATATATATATATCTATTATAAGGTAGAGTGTATATATGACATAAATGTAAATATAAATATATGACATCGTGAAAATGTGTAGTATAGACGCTGTATAAAAATATATAAAAATGTGTATAAAAATGTGTATAAGAATGAAAATAAAATATATATTAGCTAAAACATGTGAAATGGAATCAAAATAAAATAGAATGAAATGAAATATGTATAAATATGTTGAGAATATATGAAATCATGGTAACTTGAGTAAACACATGAAAAGAACAGATAGGATGTGTATAATAATATGTAATTGATGTTTTTATTTCAGACTGCGTGATTCTAATATGGGTTTGACTGTGATAAATTTATTCAAACCTGGTTCTTGATGTGCTTTTAGTTTTAATATCCATTCCAATTCCACTTTTTCTTAAATAATTCATATTGTTGCCTCCTCTCTTATTAATGGGGATTATCTGGATAACCCTGAATCTAAAGCTATGTCCTGTGGATGCTGAGCAATGCTTGGCTAAAGCATTTTTCTGGTTGGATTTCTTAATGTCATACATGTGGTTATATATTCTATCCTTTAGTCTCCTGGTAGTCATATCTATATAAAATGCCTGACATGTGTCACAATTGGCAAGGTATATCAGATTTGTGCTGTAACAAGAGGCATAAAATCTTGGTTCAAACCTATAGTTTGAGCTAGAATGTTTAAATATCTGATCTTTTGTGATCATAGGGCACATATTACATCTACCACATGGAAAAGTTCCTATCATTTTAGACCATTTCAAAAGTTTAGGATCTTCTTCTTTTCTATTATACTCAACATATAGAATTCTCTTTAGACTTTTGCTGTTTCTATATGTAAACCTAGGTCTTTTATCCAAAATTTTACTTATATCCGGATCAGCCATAAGGATATGCCAATTCTTTGTTATAATTCTGGTAATTTCTTTATTATCACTCGTATATCTTGTGATTAAAGTTACTTTATGTTGGTTCTTAGATTTATATTTATAGTTGCCCTTATGGCTGGTCCATTTCTGTGTACATTCTGTATGGGGTCTATCAAGTATTGATGTCCTAATTTCTTTAATCATGCTATTATTATAGCCTCTATCTATAAATCGACCCTCCAGAATATTAGCTTGTTGTTTTAATTCTCTGGCTTCTTTACATCAATTGCATAACCTTGTAAATTGACTTTATTACAATATTGGGAAAAACATGCCTAGGATGCATACTGTTATAGTGTAATAGCGTGTTTTTCCAACATGTTTTTCAATATAAAGAAGTTGATAAATTGCCTTGTTCATTTTTCTTAATGGTGATATCCAAAAAATTCACACTAGAACTAGAATAGTCTATGGTAAATTTTAGAAATTCAGTGGTGGATTCCAAATATTGAACAAATTCTTTTAATTAATTTAGAGTGCCATTCCACAAGAGGAGTATGTCGTCCACAAACCTCTTATATAATAAAGTGCTAGTATAATATTTACTATTAAAGAGGTAGTTTTTCTCCCAATAGTGGACGACAAAATTAGCATAAGTATTTGCTCATGGGGTGCCCATGGCGACACCCCATTTCTGCAAATATAATTTGTTGTTAAACATAAAGACATTATTAGAAAGAACCATGTCTAATAGTGCAGTAAACAGAATTTGTTCATCAGTATTAAAATCCCCTGAGTGGCATAATAACTCTCTAATAGCTTGAATACCATATTCATTTGGAATGGATGTAAATAAGTTCTTGACATCTAAAGTCACTAGTAGGCAGTGGTCAGGCAAACTTTCATTACATAAATAGTCTAAATTATCAATTAGTTGATATGTGTCTCGTAATATAGAAGGTATATTACTAACTAAAGGGCTCAATTTCTTTTCTATATAACAGAAATGGTTTCAGTTACCCATCCATCACCTACTACAATAGGTCTCATAGGTATAGGAATGAGATTCTTATGGACTTTTGGGACCCCTTTGATATAGGGTGTACATGGTTGTTCAATAAAAAAATATAAATATAAATCATAATCTATCTGTCTACATAGTAAAAGGTCATATAAATCACTGTGTATAACATTAATAATATTAGCTAGTTCTTTGTGGCTGATTTCATTGTATGTGGTTATATCCTGTAGCATATTGAGCATTGTCTCATGATAATCTTTTGTGTTCATTAATACAATAGCACCACCCTTATCAGCTGGTTTTACCATAACTTCTTCATTTTTAGCTAAATTTTGTAATGCAAGCCATTCTTTCTTACTAAAGTTATGATATTCACATAAACGTTCATTACGAGAAAAATATGCATAAAATCATTCTCACATAATCTCATAAAACAATCAAGATTAGATGTAGGTATAGGCGTAAAGGTACTTTTTCATTTTGGATGATAAACTAAATCCATATTAACATTGTCAGGTTTATCAAGAAATAATAATTTTAAAGAGACAAAACGTCCAAATAGTCTCAAATCCACAAGTAATTCACTTAAACTACTAGTCTGCAATGGAATATAAGACAAGCCTCTGCTGAGTATAGACAAAACAACTGGAGAAGGATCAAACCTGGAAAAGTTAAATATAATGTCATTTAATCCTTTAACTGTCGCCTACGCTCATAATTCTCATTGGAAAATGTTCTCTTTCTGCGGCCCCGACTGCCCGATCTGCTCCTGGATGTTATCCGCGTTTGTACTTGAAAGGGTAAAAAATCTTCCATGCTGTCAGTATACACCTTCGGTTTTGTTCCTAAAGAAATGGCTTTCTGTCTGGCCACTAGAGCTTGCTGGTTAGGTGGCGGAGTATCTTTAGGCCCACTTCCATTGGACTCAGTATTTCCTGTAGATGACGTAATTGTTGGGTTTATAACATTAGATTCAAGAGTTGAAGTTGTGGTTAAAGGGGCAACATCATTCCTTATCAATTTTTCTATAGCATTGCCATCTGCAGAAGTAAAATGATGTGATGAAGCTTGTATAAAATTATGTTTCCTCATTTCTCGGCCATACAAAGACTTGGCCTGAGGAAAAATCTTTGAAGTCTCTTGTTAATTTTCGATGTTTAATCTGTTGTAATTTGTCGCTATAAGTAGCGACTTGAGAATATATATATTCTCTAATCTCCTTTCAAACATCGCCCCTTTAAATCTATCACAAATATCTCTATTTAAGGTTTCTACCTTTGTATTCAGTTCAGTCTCAGTTGGTAGAAAATAGTCAATGATTAGGTTTATATATTTATTGCTCAATTCAATATTCAATTGCTGCCGTCTTTTGAGCAATTCCGGATGGCTGTTGCCATAGGAAGGCATGCTTAAAACTCTCATGCCCCGAGGTACGACATTGAAATGTAGGCATGCTTCCATATGGCGTCTTTGCCATGAGAGTCTTTGTAATTTATATAAACAGTTCTCAAGTTCTCTGGCTAGCGTATTAAAATCATTCAGAGTAACATTGTCTATAGTACCTGTATGAGGTGAAGAGACTTGTGATTGTAATTCTATGTCAAGCAGAGGATTGTTGCGTTGTTTGAAAATGCAGTTCCATCTCATATTTAGGTTGCCACCTTCTGGGTTGTAGTCCAATTCAACAACGGTATCATCCATTGTGTGGCAGGTGCATTCACAGAACTTATAGGGAAACGTAGACTGAAAAAAAGGTGAATGCAGCTATCTAAAAGTCCAACACAGTAGGTTAAAGTGAAATATAGTCAAAAAGACTTAGTCGGACTACCACGAAAAAGACATTAAAATGATTTATTAGGTTAAAAAAGGGATAAGTGCTTTCGCGTACTCGTCTGGTATGCTTCATCAGATCGAATTACTCAAAGTGTCTGCTTGCATTTAAATAGTATGGTGTAATTATTTATCATTCAATTAATCAATTATCTTAATATATATTAATACAACTCTATAGCAAAAATATATCAATAAAATCAGTCTATATATTGTCATTTCAATAACAAAATCCACAAAATAAATATAAATGAGGAAACTTTTGTATGAGATGACCAAAATATATATATATATTATAAGGTAGAGTGTATATATGACATAAATGTAAATATAAATATATGACATCGTGAAAATGTGTAGTATAGACGCTGTATAAAAATATATAAAAATGTGTATAAAAATGTGTATAAGAATGAAAATAAAATATATATTAACTAAAACATGTGAAATGGAATCAAATAAAATAAAATAGAATGAAATGAAATATGTATAAATATGTTGAGAATATATGAAATCATGGTAACTGGAGTAAACACATGAAAAGAACAGATAGGATGTGTATAATAATATGTAACTGATGTTTTTATTTCAGACTGCGTGATTCTAATATGGGTTTGATTGTGATAAATTGATTCAAACCTGGTTCTTGATGTGCTTTTAGTTTTAATATCCATTCCAATTCCACTTTTTCTAAATAATTCATATTATTGCCTCCTCTCTTATTAATGGGGATTATCTGGATAACCCTGAATCTAAAGCTATGTCCTGTGGATGCTGAGCAATGCTTGGCTAAAGCATTTTTCTGGTTGGATTTCTTAATGTCATACATGTGGTTATATATTCTATCCTTTAGTCTCCTGGTAGTCATACCTATATAAAATGCCTGACATGTGTCACAATTGGCAAAGTATATCAGATTTGTGCTGTCACAAGAGGCATAAAACCTGGGTTCAAACCTATAGTTTGAGCTAGGATGTTTAAATATCTGATCTCCAAAGACTCCATTGCTATGGTAAGTAAAGAGAAAAATGACAACACTGCTTAGTTTCCTTCATGTTTATTACTTTACAAAGTTATACCATTATTTTAATATAAGATGCAAAATGATTATATAACATTTTAAGAACTTTACAAAATCATTTGGAATACTATTAATTTCTAGTTCTTATATTGCTATTACCATTTTAAAGAATTAGATGATTTTCTATGTCTAATCAAATAATTATTCATATATGCATTTCTAATTGATGCTAATATTCGCTCAATATTTGCTTATGTTTGCCTTTTGATTATAATGCCTATTTGATCTTCATCAATTAGAGATATCCATTTTGTATTGCCTGGAGTTTGAGGACTGATTAATTGAAGAGATGAACAATAGTGCTACTTTTTAAGGTTTATAAAATGTGATGTTTGTATGACAATGCATTTCTTGGAATTAAAGATCATATTAGACATATTTAGCTTGAAGTTTCATAGCTGTATTTATTGTAATAATATATTCATGAACAATTATTCCCATTGTATGCATCCATATTCACTACATATAAAATTGAATGTGATAAGTGGACAGTTTATTAGAACATCTAGACCATGCAGTGAGGCAGATAATTGTTTTACAGAAGTAGATATTTTTGACTGAGTTATTTGAGGATCAATAATAGAAATAAAGGCAAGCTTATTGCCAAGGAAGGGGAGAATAATAGAAATGTTAAGTTTCTACCCATATTAATTAAGTTTTTTTCAGTTAATACAAAACATAGTGATAAGCGGTTAAAGGTTTTGCAGTCTCTATAACTGCTGGCAGTTATAACATAATGAATGCTATATAAAATAAATGGAAGATCCTTATGGGTAATAAATATTTAATTCAAACTATAGGTAATGGTGCTAATTTTGTGTTCAAAATAAGCATAAATTCAGAAACTTTTAAAAATAAAACAGTGATGCTATTATTCCTCTCTTTGTATCCATTCAACCAAAAGGTACATACTCTATGTGTTGTGCAGTGCCTGCAGATTTATTGATGTGGGTCAGTTATTAGATTTACCCCACTTGGAGAAAAGTAATAGTATAAATTTACACTAGACATGTAATAATTCAAGAGTGTTTTATGTTGTTAGCTGTGTCTTCTGCAGTTGTTCTTATGTGGAAAATATCAGAAACTGAATATGTCTGGGAACATAATTATACAATAAAAAAGTGTAATGTCAATGCTTTCTTCAGACACAATCTGTGTTGCTCAAGATTCAAAAAGTTTTTTTTCTACTGTAGGTTGCATGAATGAGAATTACAGGAAGGGTGATGTAAATAATATCATGGAGATAAATCAGCAGCAGTGGCAACTATTTTAACAGCACATAAATTAGATAATTTAGAATGAGAATATTAATATAAAATACCATTTAAAGTTTTTATCTACTTAAATTATTGAATGTTCAGGTGGGAGATTGGCATAATGGTTAAGGTGTTTACCTTATAGACAAGGTGCAGGGTTTGATTCTTACATGGGATAATAGGCTAGGCTTAAAATGGCCCACAAGGTCAGTTAGCCTAGTAGTAATCTATGAACCTATGAACCTACTATAATTATTATTTTTATGGTATCTGACCTTTAAATTGTATCATGTGAGTACATAATAAGGACAAGTAATCTTTAAAAATTGTGGATTATTAATTGTGGTCAGTTCTGATGAAGTTGCATTACATTGTACAATCAAATGACTTAATGTGTTATTAAAGTAATTTCTCTATTTTTGTTAAAGATGGTTTTATTTTCTTAATATCATCTCATTTCTCTGGTTCTTAAATGCAAAGTTGTATTCTTTTTTTTAGGGACATTATTTTAAATTGTCAGTGTGAGCATGGGTATTGCAAGTGAATTAGGAATAAATTGATTTGGTAAGGTAATTCTTCTATAAATTTTCCTTTATTATACTGGGTGCATTTTATTTTTATTATAATTGCTTTAAACAGTATTTGGGCTCATTAACATCTCCATGGTGGCTCATTGGGTGTGTTCTCATCTCCTGTAGGGGCTGTGCTTTATTTATTTTTGTGTATATTGTAAGTGACTACAGAGCAAAGCATGTTTCCCTTGTCCTGTTATTGTAGCTGTAGTGCAGTATTATACTACATTTAGTGAGGTGTTTTCTTGTTTCTTGCATGTAAGGCCATGTTCCTTAAATTGTCATTGTTAGCTTCCATTTTGTAACTGCAGTACTAGGTAAATAGCATATACTTCAATGACTGAATTCACATGTGAATGTTCTTTTAGCATGCTTTGTGAATTTTATTTTCAGTATATTTAATTTTAAATGAGTTAGGGCTCATTAACATCTCGCTGGTCTTTCTGTGGGTGCACTACCATAATACTAAGAGGGCATGCTTTACTTAAGCAGACCTTAGTGTCAAAATATGTGAGAGTAACACATGATGCAAAGATGCAGTCACCTTTGGAACTATACATGAGTATAATGACCAGAGGGACCCAGCAGACCAGTGGTAATGGCAGTAAACAATACTAACCTAAAGAAAGCACACAAAAAAGCAGATTTAATGATATTCAGTCTTTTATATACCAGTTAAAAGAAACACACATTGCTTAGGTCTACAACTTTAAAATATTGATCAATAACAAAAGAAATTTACTTAAGTGTGTTTGGGCAGAAATATCCCATAGTTAAAATAATATTTAGATTTTTTCATACAGGAATAAAATGCACAGGAAGACATATCGATTATTTTGATCAGTTTAAAGCAATTTTCAGGCTGAAGATTAAATTAGACTATTTCTTGGCTGAATACATTCATTAAAAGACTGAAAATATTAAAGGATGGGATTACAATTGTCATAATGTCAAATATATGCAGTGTGGTTTGAATAATGATTGCTTACATCTAAATAAAGTTGGGTAAGGGGATAACTGTAAATTACATGCTGAAATGCATCAATAAATAAAACCAGATTTTTTTCCTATAAGTAAACCAAACATAAATTAGAATGTGTTACACATGCTAACAACAAATATATAGAGTTTGAATAAATGACAGTTTTAAGTTATTTAAACATAGATATGGCATAAACAATGGATGAAATCATGACAGCACACCACTCTTTGAAGGTTACAACACAGAATCCTGTCTTAGAAGCAAGACAATAGGAACAGATGGTGGGTTGTTGTTCTTCTTAAAAATTACATTGAGATCTTTAACTCTATAATTTGATAACAGTATGAATATATAGAGCTGAGTATATTTTTCTGTATTTTCTGTATTATAGAGCTAAATTGTTGCTTACATATCTGTTGTCTCAGTGTTCTGCAAATATACAGAGATCAGTATATTTTTTTGGGGTTTTATAATTTGCACTCTGATTCCTCACATCTCTGTTAAAGCTTTTCCCCACCCTCCCCATTGTGGTTTCTGTTGCTTCTGTGTTGTTAACTCAAGGTTCCCTTAATTTGAACTGTTAATAGCAGCAGGCTTACAAGATTTCTGCAAATATATAGAGCTGAGTATATTTTTCTGTATTTTCTGTATTATAGAGCTAAATTGTTGCTTATATATCTGTTGTCTTAGTGTTCTGCAAATATACAGAGATCAGTATATATTTTTTGGGTTTTATAATTTGCACTCTGATTCCTCACATCTCTGTTGAAACCCCCCCCCCCCTCCCTGTTCTGGTAGTAGTTTAAATTTGGTGGCTTTTGCAGTGCCCGCCCCACTGTAGATTTGATCTAGGACACTCCCCCAGTCCCATCTCTTTTCCGCATTCTACCTAATAAACCCTTTCTGCACTTGCTTTTAGTCCTTTTTAATTTAATTACATTTTTTTCAAACTGTGTGTGGACTAATATTTCTACATACTCAAGTGTGCCAGCTTGCACTGCATGTGAATTGTTTTTACTACTGTTTTTGCTACTTTTCTGTAAAAAAAAAATAAATAAATAAATTGTAAGCCTGTTTCCTACCTTTCCTGTAATTAGTGTTCCAGATACAGATTTGCTGTATCCAGGACTATTTGTAAGCTTCTGAGCCCCCAAGCATTTCTGTGTTGGAGGGAAGCCTTCTAGCTTATCACTGGGAGTGGTAAGCACTAGGTAACCCGTCTACCACATAAGGAGTGGTTCTGGCCCATAATTTGTAGTTATTGGCTTTTTGGGCAGTCTTCCATCTCTCTCAACTTTCTGATTTGAAGGCCTACATTTGAACTTGTTTCTGTCCTGTAACTCCTGGGCCCATCTCATTTGCTCACTCAAAACAAAAAAAAAAAATTGCTTTTACTGTATTTGTGTTTCTTCCTACTTAATTTTGCTTTTGCGTCATCTTAGAAGTACTCAATTGTATCTATTACTGCTTGGTGTAACTCATTCTAAGCCTTTTAGTTTAAGCACTTGGGCTTCAGACCAGTTGTTTTACATTAGGAAGGTTTGTGGTCTGCACTGTGGTGGCAGGACAGGTAGCTTACATCCTTCTAAGTTGGGAACTGCTGACTGAGGGCTCAGTGTCTGTTATTCTAAAAGTGTATTAATTCTATTTTAAGCACTGGGTCCTCAGGCCAGTTATTTTACATTAAAAGGGTTCGTGGTCTGCACTCTTGTGGGAGGAGAGGCTGGACTCTGCCCTTCTAGCTGGGAATTTCTGGTTAAAGGCTTATAGTGCCTGCATATCTAAACTGCTTCTTACTGAAATTGGTACACCTTATTTGCTGTAGCATAGACTAGATCCAGGCCTGCTGAATCTAGCTTTGTTTGTATAACCTGAGCACTAATGCAGGCATTCTTTAAAGTATTCAATTGTATTTATTAGTAACTTGATTAAAGTGTAGCTATCATTCTAAGTCTTTTGGATTAAGCACTTGGGCTTCAGACCAGTTGTTTTACATTAGGAAGGTTTGTGGCCTGCACTGTGGTGGCAGGACAGGCAGCTAACATCCTTCTAAGTTGGGAACTGCTGATTGAGGGCTCAGTGTCTGTTATTCTAAAAGTGTATTAATTCTGGTTTAAGCACTTGGGCTTCACACCAGTTGTTTTACATTAAGAAGGTTTGTGGTCTACACTGTAGTGGCAGAACAGGTAGCTTACATCCTTCTAAGTTGGGAACTGCTGATTGAGGGCTCAGTGTCTGTTATTCTAAAAGTGTATTAATTCTAGTTTAAGCACTTGGGCTTCAGGCCAGTTATTTTACATTAAAAGGGTTCGTGGTCTGCACTCTTGTGGGAGGAGAGGCTGGACTCTGCCATTCTGAGCTGGGAATTTCTGGTTAAAGGCTTATAGTGCCTGCATATTTGAACTGCTTCTTACTGAAATTGGTACACCTTGTTTGTTGTAGCATAGACTAGATCCAGGCCTGCTGAATCTAGCTTTATTTGTATGCTGCTTGTTTGTTTGCTTGTTATTTCCTGAAACGCTAATTCCACCTAAAACGCGCTTTTCAGCTTCTGTGGATCCCTAGTGATATCTGCATTGCTTACTGTACTTATTTCCTTGTTTCACTTGAAAGAAAGTTACTGTTTGTCGTTTTTGCATTTAAGTTACCTGAAACACATTGCATTTAAGTTACCTGGCACTTGCTCACTAAAGCAATTATATAAGTCAGCACTAAAATATTAAAAGCACTACACCCTCACAAACTCCCCTTGAGTACGTTGTTCCCCATTGGCCCTTTTTTTCAATTATAAAGGAATTCCCAGTACTATTCTAGCATGTCCAAAGGTCAGTTGTCAATCTCCTCTCCGGTCCAGCTGGTGAATCTGGGAATCTTGAGGCAATGTTACAACTGCCTCATGTACACAGACAACCCTCTCCTCCTCCCATCAAATTCCGACACATGTGAGAGACACAACCATATAGCCATACTGGAGGCTAAGCTCTCTCAACTCAGTACTGGCGAAACCAGTCAGGAGGAGAAGGAAACCACACTCACTACAATTCCAGTCTCACATAGACCTACCACGACAGCAAACCAAACACATAATCACACAAAAACATACTCGGAGGCTCTAAATAAAAATCTGCCTAAGCAGCAGAGACCTCCAAAGCAGACACCCAAGCAACCGCTACCCCAAAACAAAACACGTGCAACACATATCTCACAAAGCCTGTGTGCGGAACAGTCACAGCCCTTAAGGCTAAACAACACACCTGATACACTTGTAATAGGTGACTCTATCGCCAGGCACACTGACGTCCTGCTCACCAGGCTGAACAAGAAGAAGGTCACGGTGATCTGCCTGTCGGGTGCTAGGATCTACCACATAACACAAGCTCTCAGGTCACTCCAAGGCAAGTACAAATATGACTCAGTTGTTGTCCATGCTGGTGTGAATGACCTGAGACGAACCTCCTTGGACTACATGAAAAGAAACATAGAGGAGCTCTCTGAGCATGTAGCCCAGGCCGGTATGACCCTGACCTTGAATAGCATCTTACCCTCACCAAGAATGATGCCACAATATGAAGACAAGATGATCAATTTCAACAATTGGCTTAAGTATTGGTGTCATTTAAAGGGGATCCAATGCCTGTCAGCCTGGGATGACATGCTCGACAAGCCATGATGCTTCGCTATTAACGGCTTGCACCTGTCACCCCTGGGCTTTCGGATATTGGCAAAGGCTCTTGCTACCCCCATAGTGCCTTTCTTAGGCAAGGCTCAAAAGACAAACCCACCTCCATAGGTATCACAAGGGATAAGAAACTAAGAGTAATGCTACTCAATGCCAGAAGTCTAAACCTCAAGATGCACACACTCGAAACTCTCCTTAACATGGAGAAAATCAATATCTGTGCAGTAACAGAAACCTGGTTCAAGGCTCCAGAGAGCAGCCCAGCACTACCAGGTTATACCTCATACCATGCTTTTCAGCCCCAAAACTTGGACCGTACCACAAAAGGAGGGGGAGTATCAATATTCGTCAAAGATACCCACACCTCCAGGTTGGTGGCACAACAACTAACAGTGGGTAAAACTGCCTTCCAGTTTATAGCCTGCTACAGACCACCCTCCCAAACCCAGGAACCCCACTCGGCCTTCCTGAGAACACTGGAAAATATGAAGGTCTCTCCAAACACCATTATATTGGGCGACTTTAACTACCCAAACATAGACTGGGAGCATTACTCTAGCTCCAACACCCTAGCCCAAAGGTTCCTAGAATTTATAAACTCAAATGCTATGGAACAACTTGTTACCACTCCCACAAGAGGGGAAAACATACTGGACCTGATCATCACCAACATGGGGACTCTATGCTCCAGACCAGAAGTGTATCCCTCACTGGTAAGATCAGACCATAAACTAATCGCACTGGATATTCACATCCCGACTCCACCCCCTGCCCTGAAAACCACAGTGAAAAACTTCTCTAAAGCAAATTTCACACTCCTCAAAACCGAGGTAGAATCCTTCAAAGCCCCGGGGCCTGTGGAAAATACGACCCAGACCGCAGAATCCTTTATAAATGCATTCTATGAACACCTTCAGGAATGCATGGATCATGCGATCCCAAATAAAACCAAGACCCAATCCTCCAAAGGCAGATGTCCTGTCTGGTGGACCCCAGCCATAAACAAACTATACAATAGAAGGAGGAAGCTACTACATGATAGAGCAAAATCCCAAAATGGAAAGGCATCTCTGATCAGTATTAGCAAAAAACTACGGGCACTCATAAAATCGTCTAAGGCCAGCTTCGAGAGAAAAATTGCACAGGACACTAAGGATAATCACAAGGCTTTCTTTAGTTATGTTAGGAACCTGGGTGGGAATTCCCAGACATGCTCAGAATTAGTCCAAAATGACAAAAAATACACCGAACCCACAGACATTGCCAACATCCTAGCTGACAGGTTCAGTGCAAACTTCTCCACCCCCCCTCCCCACCAAAAGGGCAAATATTTATCCCAGCAGAGTGCTGCCCCCCTGACATCTCAGATGCTCAGGTAAGAGCCGCCCTCTCCAAAGCAAAAAACACAGCATCAATGGGACCAGATGGTGTCCCGGGCTGCGTCCTACATGAACTCCAAGAAGAGCTAAACCCAAACATAAAACTACTGTTCCATCTTAGCCTTACTACAGGATATGTACCCAAAGAGTGGCGTACAGCAACACTGGTCCCTCACCACAAAGGTGGTGCATCAACGGATCCTGGAAACTATCGCCCCATAAGCCTGACTAGCTTAGTCTGCAAAGCTATGGAAAGGATCATCATGGACCTCATAAATAAAGATATTGGGGACATACAGACACTGGATCCTACCCAGTTTGGCTTTGTTAAGGGCAGATCCTGCCTCTTAAACCTGGTTGATTTCTTTGAAACAGTCACCAAGGCCATTGACGAGGGGAAGGTGGTCCACACAGCCTACCTGTACCTCGCCAAAGCCTTCGATACAATACCCCACTCGGGCATTATAGATAAGCTCACCAGCTTAAATATAACCCCCTATGTCACTAGATGGGTTGCAAACTGGCTCAACGACAGAACCCACATGGTTAGAATTGCTGGAGCCATGTCAGACTCCAAACCAGTTACAAGTGGTGTCCCACAAGGCTCAGTCCTGGGACCTCTCTTGTTTGGTATATATTTCTCGGAGGTACAGGCCAACATAGAAGGACTGTGGCTGACCAAGTTCGCAGATGACTGCAAACTGGGCGCCATAACTGACTCTCCAGCTGACACAAGCATCCTCCAAAAGGGCCTCATAGAAACAGACAACTGGTGCCAGAGCCATGGCCTCAAGCTAAATGCCAAAAAGTGTATAGTCATCCCTTTTGGCAAAAACAAAGTGCCCACAAATTACCACATAGGTGGTAATCCATTAAGTACAGAAGAAGTAATTAGGGACCTGGGGACCCAAGTTGATAGCAATCTCTCATTTGACAACCACGTGGCCAAAGTGGTTAGAAAAACATTTTATATAGCCCACCTAATCATGAAGGGATTCACATCTAGATCAGGGGAGGTCATTGTGCCTCTTTACTCATCCCTCATCAGGCCCATAATTGAGTACAATGCCCCTTTCGGGATGTACCTTACCAGACACCTGCAGCAACTGGAAATATGCCAAAAGTGCCTCACCAAGAGGATCATAGGGCTCAAACAGATGCCATATGCTGCCTGGTTAAAGAAACTCCAGCTCTACTCAGTGGCATACCACCTGCTCAGAGGTGATCTGTGCCTGACGTATAAAGCCATGTCCAACCCGGAATTAATGGACATGCTGCACCTCAGAAAATCCAAATCCCATCGAGCTACGCGTTGGAGAGACTTGAACCTCAGCACTGAAATAAATAGGACATGCTGGAGGGACAGATTCATAACCCAGAGGCTCCCTTCACTCTGGAATAAAATCCCAGTCCAGGTTAGGCAGAGTCCCTCATTGACTCTCTTCAAGAGGAATCTTGATGAGTGGATGGGAGATCGTAGGTTTACCCCAGGTATCACTTCTGTGTCACTGTTAGACAGAGGCACAGTATACTAACCTCAAAAAAGGGCATAGCAAAATTAATGTAAAATGGGTGGCGAAAGCCAAACACACTCTGGCTAGGCTTATAAATGCCCTAGGGCAGATAGCCTAGTATGAACCTATGAACCTATGAACCTATGAATATTACTGATTGTATGTTTCACTGCAAAGGCTAGAAACGTTATTAAACAGTGACTGGTATATAAAGAACACAAGTCAAAAATATCTGATGATGAGGAAATATTAAATTGTATTTACTCTGCAAATGTACAAAATGGTACATTGAAGTTCATGTGAACTTGTCAGTACTAAAACTGATTGTACAGTGATAATGGTAGTAAAATAAGAAATAAATCAGCTGCATTTTAGTAGAAAATTATTTATGACAAATAGTGTACAGACTTGCAAGACTTGACAGTCCCCGGGATTCATGAATCCTCTGTGTAAGACTTAATAAGTCTTACTCGGAGGCTGCAGTTGAACGGTATGACGTCAGCGTGCCAAGAAAAACAAAAAAATTTCAAAGGGATAAAATTGAATACATGAATGGAATAGCCACAGCTTATGGACTTCGATTGGAAACAAGTGTCAACAATATTGTCCCAAAACAGCAAGAGATAAATTTGGTTAATGTAGATGAAGAAATAAGTACAGTAAGAAGGTCTGAAAGGCTTGGCAATAAAAATAATGTAGTAACTGTGGCTGAAATTCACCATATTCCCTTGGGGGAAAGCAAACAAAATTCAAGCGAACCAGTAGTAAGGCCTAAAATTAAAGACATCAGTAGAACTAAAATGAGTAACCAAAAAATAGTGCCTAAAGGATCAACCAAGGAAGACAACAAACAGATTATCGAAGTATATCAGAGAGTTGACAATCCAAAAAGAACTTGAGCCCACGTTACAGCAGATGGTTATAGTGGTAAAAATTATCATAGTAAACAACAGCCACAAAAAAACTGGGGGGGCAACAAATATCCAAAGAAGAATTGGAATCACCAGCAGAAGCAATGGAAGACTTAAAAAGTGTCAACTTTAAAATTATTAATTTGTGTAGTAAAAAGATTTCCTATGATGAGTGCTGTGTACTAAGTAAGGGATGGAATTTTGCCCCAGCACAAAGGGACAATAAACTCATTATGATTAATGAATTAAGAGACTATGTGAGAAAATTAAATCTCAAAGTATTGTTAGGAAGTCAGAAACCTAATAATTGTGACTTCTATAAACCTAGTTGTTATAATCCACCTTTATGTAAAGAATTGGAAATGTTTCTTAATATATGTGAATTACAGATGTTAGAAATGTTAGAAGAATATATGAAATACAAATACTATAATCTAACAAAAAAAGAGAAAAAATGTTTAGATGTCCTACTTAAAGACGAGAATATACTTGTCTTAAAAGCTGATAAAGGGGGAGCAATGGTTTTAATGGATAGAAACGATTATGAAGGAAAGATGAAAGAAATGTTATCAGACTTTAATTTTTATAAGCCAGTAAATATGTTTGAAATTAAGAAAGGTTTTTCATTTATAGAATCATGTATAGTAGAATGGTTCTATGCAGGTAGAATTGATGAAAAAATGAAAAGGAATATAACGAATAATAACCCGTTGATCAGTAGGATCTTTGGAATACCAAAAACCCTTAAAACATATATTCTCCCCCTTTAAGACCAATAGTTGCTAGTAAAAATAGTAAATTAGAAGGGATGTATATTTTTGTAGATAAACATTTACAGAAAGTAGTTCCGAAGGGAGTTACTTACATAAAGGATAGTTATGACTGTATGGCAAAACTTAACAATATTAAGGTCTCAGAATCTGATATACTTGTAACATTAGATATAAATTCCCTCTATACTATGATTCCTAATAAGGAAGGCATGGAGATGGTTAGGATGGAACTATTGAAATCAAGAGAATTTTCTATAAATACTATTAGTCTGCTAATGGAAATGATAGATTTAGTATTAAGTTATAATTATTTAGAATTTTATGATGAATTGTTTGTCCTAGTCAATGGGGTAGCTATGGGTGCAGCCCTAGCACCTAGCTATGATAATTTATTCATGCAAGGCTGGGAAAAAGCAAATATATTAGAAAGTAGGTTTGTGAAAAATATCATCAAAATGTTAAGATTTATTGGCGATATTCTGATTATTTGGAGTGGGACGGTTGAAGAACTAAATTTGTTTTTGAAATATATTGACAATGTCTGTTCTTACATTAAGTTTTCATATAATATCAGTTCTGAAATATCAATTTTTTAGATCTCACTATATATAAAAAAGATGGAAAATTAGTGTCAAAAATATATAAAAAAGAATTTCAAAAAAAATATGTATTTACATTATTCAAGTTTACATCAGAAAAAAAACTAAACAGAATATTGTCAAAGGACAAATAAAGAGAATAAGTAATTTAACAGATGATAATGACATTTTTCATTCAGAAGCTGATAACTTCTGTGAAAGGATGTTAAGTAGAGGTTACCCCCAAGAAATGGGAAGTTATGACAGAAGAAATTGTAAATAGGAATAAAAATGAGAAAAAGAAGTTGAGTAGAACATCTTCAGCAGATTTTACTACTGCTTTGGCAGTACAAAATAGTACTGATTCTTATGTTATCAAAAATATACTAAGAAAAAATTGGGGAATTTTTAAAACCAATATTAATTTATTACAGAAGTTAGGCGATAAACCTAAGTTTGTGCAAAAAAGAGCAAAGAATTTTAAAGATCTTTTTCAAGGAAAATTAAATAAAATTAGAGTAGTAGAATTAAGAAAAGGAATGTATAAATGCTTTAATTGTAATTATTGCAGTTATTTATATACAGATAGGCATGAGATTTTTGTGGACAAAACTAAGATATATGTTCCAGGCAGATTTACTTGTAAGTCTAAAAATGTTGCCTATTTAATAATATGTGTAGATTGTAACTCATTTTATGTTGGTAGAACAGGAAGGGAATTGTATAAAAGAATCTATGAACATCAATATGCCATAGGCAAAGGAGATGTCAAAAATGCATTGGCTAAACATTATTTAGAAAGTAAATGTAAGACTAATTTCAAATGTTTAGTTATAGATTCTATCCATCCCAATGTCACAAAGATAAATATTGAAGAAGAATTGGGGTGGCTTGAATACTGCTGGCAAGTGAGATTAAATGCGCATTTTCTGCCAGGGTTAAACAATAGAGAGGAGTTCATTATGCATTTAAAAAGGAAAGCTTTTAAACATTAGGTTAGTTTTTAGGTATATAAAATAGTTTAAGAATATTGTAGTTTAAACACATTTTAAACTGATAACTTTTAATTGGATTGTTTAATTGAAGCAGCCTACTAATTGCTAAGAGTATTTAAATGAAGCAGTGTGTTGCAACCATCAGTCTGAAGAAATCTCCTTTTGGAGATGAAAGCGCTCACTTGTGGTTCCACAACAGCTTAATTACAGCTTGTTTTTGTGTGTTTTACTGGATTTTATCTTGTGGATTTTACTTCGTGGATTAAACTTCGTTTTGTGCTATTTTGCCATTGTTTCTTTTTGGACTTGTGCTTTGTTTTGAAGCATGCTGCTTTGTTCACCGCTATAACCTAATATAGTCTAAATAATGGATAGGTATGTCTCAATATCCCTTTATTTACTCCACAGCTGCAGCTGCTCGCACTATGAATGAGCAAGCCTATGTAGATAGGCTGCTAAGGCTGCGCCACCAGGCAGGTTAGTAAATATTCTGCATGTATTGTTACATGATATATGTGAGTGAGCATGAGAAAAGTGTTTAAGCCCAATAATACAGCAATAAAATGTCCTGATTAAATCCTCTGCATGTACTATTATATAACAAAAGTCAATGAGCCAGAAATTGAGTGTGCTAACCTACCAATCAAGCTAAAATAATTCTAGAATACTATCCCTGAATGTACTGTCATAACATATAAGTGATCAGGCCTGAAAAAGAGTGTTGTAACCTATCAAGAAAGGTATAATATGTCCTGAATATGTCTTCCGTATGCACTGTAATAACAAGTAAAGGAGAGAGCCTGTAGAAAAGAGTGTTCAATGTAATTAATAAAGGTATAAAACTTGGAGTGTGTCTGTGTCACTTACTTTGAAATGTTGTTGTATCCTTGCAATAATAAATAGTACTGTTGTATTAGGTGCTGTCAACCCACAGTTGTGCAGTCCCATAGGAAGTGGATGAAGGAAGTGGCAGTAGCTGTGAAGTACAAAACATTCATTCCCTGAATAAATTATCTGCATGTACTGTTACATATCATAAGTTAGATAGCCAGGAATAGAGTGTAGTAACCCATGAATAAAGCAAAAACATGTCTGGAATACTATCTCTGCATGCACTGTCATAGATAAAAACTTGAGTGAGCCTGTAAAACAGTCTTGTAACCTATCAGTAAAAGTATAACATTTCCTGAATATGTCAACTTTATGCAGTGTAATATCAAATACAGGAGAGAGCCTGTAGAAGACTTTTAATGTAAATAAGAAAGGTATAATACTCGCAGTGTGTATGTGCCAGTTACTCAGAAATGTTGTTGTACCCTTGCAGTGAAGAAATGTTACTCTGTTGTAGTAAGTGCTGACAACCCCCAGTAGTGCAGTCCCATATAAAGTGTTTGAAGGAAGTGCCAGTAGCTGTGAAGTATGCAACAGTCCTAAACAGTTGTGAAATGGCTGACATGCATAGGTAAATCTGGCACATGAGTAACCTGTCAAGGTGCTCCCCAGAAATGTTAGTGTGTTACCTGAAAAGTAGGGTTGTCTAGAAAACAAGTGAAAAAGCCATGTGAACACACCCAGATGTGCAGATACATAAACAAGTCAATTTCATACAAGTATGTAGCAGTAACATCTGCATCCTGGACAGTTACCATGTCAGATATAGGCCAGGTATATCATGAAGTAGCAAAACCCATAACGCAATCAAATGCATGTTGCCTAGTGTAAGAATACATGTAGGGGATATACACCTGCAGTCAATAGGGATGTAGTGTACAGTTAAAGTACTAATAAGATGTTAATGGAGGTTTCTTTTTACACCCTACTCCATGTGCATAAACAATGCAATTCCACACCTCAGTGGGTATGTCAAATCTCATAACATTTGTTGGGACATATGTCCTATTATTATATAAAATCTGCACCTACTTTGATGCATGTCCCCTGTTAAAACACCACAATCTTGGTGGCCTGTTGCCACCAATCATCCCTGCATGCTGTTGGAATGTCCACTGTTGTTCAATACATACATGTGTTATGCTTGCTGTTCAACTGTTGTAACCCTGGTGTGTTGGGTTAATGGGAATATTACTGCATGCTGTTACAACTAACTTGGAATGCTGTTGTCTATGTTGTAATTAAACACACCTAATCACAGAATGTATGGGAAGGCCGGTCCCAGCGGACTCACCTGTCTCACCTCAGCTGGCAGTTGCACCTGGCACCAGCAGGTCTGGTGGCCAGCCCAGGCCACCCTCCTCCATAGGTCCTGTGCCACCTTTGGGTGGAAGCGCTGCAGGGGATGGGGCTCACCCCCCCTGCAAGCGTGGGCAGAGAAGGGCCTCCTGTCACCCTCCAAAAGGTCCGGGTTGTTGTATGTAGGGAGATCCAGCGTTTAGTCGCTGATCCCCTACGCCAGCTCGAGGCGAGAGTGGCGCGACTCATGGGTGAGCCTGCCCCTCCTATGCAGCCCCCAGCACAGCGACCCTCGGGCCTGTGTAGGTCCAGTGGTGACTGCCCATGGGTGGGGATTTCAGTCCCACTGTTACCATCTGTGGGCTCATGGGCTTGCGATTTCCAAAAATCCATCCCCGTCAATTGTGTTCACCCACCCCATGTGTCATACTCTGCCCCTGTATGCATCTTGTTTCTCTTGTCTGTTTACCTACCCAACCTACCTCCACAAATATACCTACTTCCTCTACCTCACTTTCCACTCTCCCCTGAAAAAAAAAACAAAAAAACAAAAAGGGCAATCTGTACCCGAAAAAAAATTACGCCCCATGCATAGCTTCCCATTTCGCACACATGTCCATTGGACATGTACACTGATAATTCCAATTGGCAGTACAACAAACTATGTTGTCCTCACCCCTCTCTCAGGGGTGGAAGGTTTCAAATTTCACTCCAAATTTTCAACATATGCACAGCTGTTGCTGATAAAGAAATGAGCAGCTATGGACCATCCCTACACCTGTCCTGCACATCCCGAGCTTGTTTTCCTACTGTCTTTCTCTCTCTGTGTCCCCCTTTTCACCACTTTCCTATCTCCCCATTTTCTTTTCTTTCAAAGAAATTAGCGCGGTGGTTAGCGAGAGTAAGCAATTTTAAGCAGTAGTAAGTGGGATTAAGCAAGTGTGCGCATGTGTGCGCTTAGCTAAGCGTCGCTAAGCGTTGTGCAAACCCACGCAAACCCACTTACTACTGCTTAAAAGTGCCTTAGTCGCTCTATGGCAGGGCCCTTGTTCTGCTGAGCAGCAAAATAAAAAACCTCTGCCAGTCTCAAACCCTAGACCATTGACACAATAGACTGCATGAATTACCACTAAGCCACAGCAGATATACAAATAACTTGGTTCTGAAATAAATATATCATGCATTACAATGAGGGAATGTAAATGGAAATTAGGAATGGTATAACACAAACCCTTTTCTGTGGGTCTTTACCAGCAGTGGTTGTGGAATTGCATGACATGACTGTGAAAGGAGAACCAGCCATCCTAGCTGGGTATAATGTTACAGTAGCACCTTACAAACACCACACAGTATCAGACCAGGATAAATACTGGCAACAGGAATACAGTGCAATAACCACCTTTGTATGGCAGTTAATTGTGTAAGTGAGAAAAAAGTACATACTCCCATGTATCCTGTGTTAGCATTTGGAGGGGTGTGTACATGTCTACACTGAGATGTGTGTACTGGAAGCAGCAACATGCAGGTATGAGTACAATATGCATATAACTGGCTACAACCCTAGCATCAGATAAGAGATATATACCAACCTTCAGACTGACACAATGGTGTCCAGAGCAAACAAGAATGGGCCCCACCTTTGAAATCTGAAAGGGCTACGCCTACCTAACCTAGCATTTTATAGCAGTGGGTTGCAATCACAGTGAGTAATGCAATCACCAAACAGTAGGCTGCATGCAATTACTGAATGGTGGGCAACAACTGGTGCAGAGGCTGTCACATGCACAAGTGCAGATACCTAGAAAAGCAGGCTGTACCTGCAGTCCACACATGCAATTATATCATTGCAGGTATTATGAGATAGAGAGTGAGAGAGAGAGAGAGAGAGAGAGACAGACACAGACTGAGACAGAGACAAAACAGAGTGAGAAACAGAGACTGAAGGTTAAATAGTGGGCAAAAACCCAAAACAAACCACCAATAAAAAAAAAACTACAAAACCGTAACACACGGAGCAGGGAAATACAAAGGTAAGGTATGTAACTCAAATGTATGTGTTGGCATGTTGTAGATGTTCCCGAAGAGTACTCTACACACTGCAAATCATCCATGTGTGGCAGCAGTATGTATCTATCTGTATCTGCACATGTGCATAGGGCAAGGGACATACTGCAACTGTTAGTGAAGGGTGGACAGCTATCTGTCAGTGAAGGTTGATATGTGCATATATCCATGGAGGTTGTAGTGTGTGGCCTAGAAGACAGCATGCAGTGTGCAGGAGTGGTCTTAGGTCAACTGGTGCCCTAGGCAAAAGGGCCCCATGGCACCCCCTACCACACTTCCTGGTACCCCCATCCTTGTGTCCACATAAATAGTGGAAAAGCACCCCTGCTAGAGCGGCCTAGTTGGCCGCCCAGTAGGCCTATGCCTAAGGCCAGCTATGGTAGTGCTGATATATGTCATGTGGTGGTTAACTGTTGTGGGACAGATTTGTCAGATCTGATGTGTTACAGACAGTGAGGCCTGCTAATGCTATAATCGCTGAGGACACCCACATGCATTCTGCACAACACTGTGCAATGTAATCACATACCTGTACATCCCACAACTGTCGCATAAGTGATATCGCCACCATGAAAGGTGGACTGTACATGTGCCTATATGTACATCCATGTGTATAGCAATGGATATGTACATGTATGTGTATAGATATATATATATATACATATAGAGTGAGTGAGAGAGAGAGAGAGAGACACGGGGTCATATGTACCGCAACAGGTGTGTGGTGAACAAGGCATGGACTGTAGACAAGTGTTGATACTGCAGTGCCATTCCACCTTCCCAAAACAGTGTACCCATTAACTACCACATAGGCAGAGATCTACCTAACAGTGAAGGTGTGATAAGGGAACATGGGACACAGGTGGACAGTAGCCTCCACTTTGATGAAGACAGTGCCACACTACACCTGTAATCTGTCTGTGTGGTATGTGTCATGACAACAGGTGTGTCATCTATGGAAGTATAGGGTAGAGTTCCCCCTACTCATCACAATGCCCTGTGTGGTATGTACTTCACATGACAACTACACCAGGTGAACAGGCCACAGACAGACCTCCCAAAGGGTAATACTGTCCGCAAAGAGATACCCTATGCAGACTGACTCACAAAACCACAACTACACTGTATTGCATACTGGCCACACAGAGGTGACCTCTGCCAGACATACAGAGGTATGTCACACCCATTGCTGGGTGGCAACCACCATGGCAACATATCACAATCCCTCAGGGATACACGCTCTAGGGCCCTAAACCTTGTCAGCTCACTAAACAGAACATGCTGGAGGGATAGTTTCCCATCTCAGAGATATGCCATATACCAGAATAGACCACATAGCAATAGCAAACAAAGCTCCTCCTTAGCAGTTGTTATAAATACCCCTGATGGTTGTGTGGGAGATTGTTAATGCACCCCAGGAAACACCTCTGTGGTTCAGGTTGGCAGGGGCAAGTGAAATAAAAGTACATGTGTGTCAAAGGCCAGGGTAGCATATGGCTAGTCTGCCATAGGCCCTAGGGCCAATAGCATAATACCTACCTATGACACTATGCACTCACGCATGTACTTAATGCAATAGCTGCTATGTGAGGTTGAATAAGTGTAACGCGGAATATGTGCAAGGTCTGTAAATGTGTGATAGCTTAGTGTGATGTTGTATCTGACATGATAGTGCCTATCCTAGTTGTGACGACAGCAACTGATGTGTAATGTACTGTTGGGCAGACATAGTAGTACGGCATATGATGTGACGTAGTTCTCCATTGATGAATGTGGTGTCTCATTGTAGGCTAAAGCAATACATGTATGCTTAGTGAGTGGTACTGCTGGTGAATCCATCATCAATATGAACTGTAGTACTACCTGAAGCTGTAGGGCTAAACAGCACGGTATGGTGTGCATTCACATTGCTTGGAAACACTGTCATGTGTGTTTCCTGTAGTCTGCACAGAGGACAGATTGCAGGCATAATGGTGTGTAAGTAGTGGCACACAGCACCATATGGTACACAGTTAATGCTCATCTGTGTTGGCATACAGTGGTGCATTGTATGTTTGCCTGATGTGTGTGTGTGATTATGCCTGTACAATGGCTGCAATTATATGTGTGTTACAGGGTTAACGTGTGTATCCAGCAACATATATAGTCTGTTACATCAGTATGCCACCTTTAGTAACAACTGGACACATCTGTTAGGCAGGGCTATGGCATCAATGACTAGGGTGTTTGATTGGTACTACTGTACTTGTGCTTTACATCCATTGCAATGGATGACATCTCTGTTCGTGCATTGGTGTGATATACTCCCCTGTCTTGGGGTTGTGCAATGTGTCACAAACAGTGTGTCGGGTACTGTTGTATAGTGGTGTGATATATAGAGTCTGCCAGGCAGTGTTAGTTAGTTGTGGCCTGAGAACCAATAAGTGTTACTGAACGTGTGTAACCACTGACAGACAATAGGATGGTATATATGTCAGTAAAGTGATATCTGTGGGTAAAGGTGTAAAGTGTGCCACAGGACACTCTCACACATATTGTTCATATCTTTTTCAGCCAGATGGCCCACCAACGCAACCCACCTTAGACAGCGGATGTCGAAGAGGTGATACTCAACAGCCTTTTGCAGCAGTACACTATGCTCTTCTCCAGAAGCAGCCAGCACCAGCAGGAGTGGACTGCACTGTGGCAGGAACTTGTTAGTCGGGTAAATGACATAGGCATGCATAACCAGACATATGAGCAGGTAAGCCATCACTGCAGTGATTTAATTAGACATGTCTGGTGGTGTACGTCTGATAGCCAAAGACAGCAACTTGCCACATGGCCATTCATTCCCTCCTCACCAGAGTGGAGGAGCTGCTCCTAAGCATGGTGGCTGCTGGACAACAGCTACAGCAACCTCTGACATGTGTTGTACTGGAGGCCAGAGCCACCCAGCACATCCACCTGGAGCAAGCAGGTAACATGCCCAATCTGTAGACTACAGTTAACTGTATTGTTAGATTATGTGTACGTGAGATGTGTACTGTGTGTTTAGCAGTTCCGCTGCCTACTGTTGTGCAATACGGATAGTTTGTATAATATCCCTACACCTGTGACTGTTGACTGTTGTTGTACTGCAGTTTAGCATACCCACTGTAGCAATGCCACAGTTGTGGCCACTGATGAACCCTCTCATATTCTCGTAGGTCCCTCTGGTGTGATGGCAGGGCAGCTGATCCATGCTGGTGAGTGTGTTATACCTGCAATGTTGGTAATGAAATATGCATGTCATAGGTGAGGTGTAGGCCATGTACACGTAACACACCTATGCATAATGCATGCCATGCATGTTTGCTGTGAGACGTTGCACAGCTCAGTAATGTCAGTAGCTGCCTCAATGACATGCAATACACAGAGCATGACACACAGTTGTGGCAACCCCATACTGCACATTGGATAGGCATAGTTGCAACACCTGTACACAACATAAGACATTTATCACATGCAGTACACAAAGTCATGCTACATATGGCATAACCACACACCCACTGTAAGGTCACACATCAGTATCCCACATGTCATCCACACACACATGATGTACCTCAGGGGTAGAGGCCTATCATGGGGCTATGCAACACTCTTCAACACATAACACAGTCATGTTAGGCAATGCTCCCTACTGGGCACCCATGTACAAAGTGGCTGTGTAATAGTGAACGTATCCATGGCACTGCAGTTCAGGTACAGCATGCTAGGCAGTGGTCTGTCACACAGTAGTAGCCGTGAGTGACCACAAGATGCATGATGATGATGATGGCACATGGTACTACACCCCATCCAGTTACAGTGACCACAGTACTACACATAGCAGTCTTTGCTGTGCACCTCATTGTTCTGTGTGTGTAAACATATGCACCTATACACACCATGCATCGCATGTTGTGTGTGTGCTTACATATGCTAGTATACACATTTTGCACAACAGTTGCCATCTGTACAAAGAGTCACATATATGTCCTGGAATGCTATTGGGTGCATAGGTAACATGACACACATTGGGTATGTGTGGTGTTTAATGTTGCAGTCGTGTAGCATGCCATGTCATGGCTGGCAACAACATATCTGCAATATGTCCCACATGCACCATAACCACTGTGCAATGTCCATGTCGTGCATTGGGATTCCTTCACGTCTACATGCACCACTCATCCCATGTCTGTACATTGCATGCATTTGCTACACCTGTGCCCACTATTATGTGATATGGACACAGACACTGTCATCAGACATGGAAATCTATGTGTCACACAGATAACACATGCAGCCATGGTATGTATACCATTGAGTGATAGTGCACATAACATTGCAGAGCAGATAATACTTGCACAGCAATGTTGTGTCCATGTACACATTTTGTTCCAAGGTGTAGCCAATCACTGAACAACTACACACATGCATCAAAGCCACGTATAATGTCATTAGATAGAGCTGTCTACACTTGCACTGCATGGTGTTGAGCATCACATGGTCTGCCTGCTGACATGTGTGTGGTGACTGTTTGCCTTGTGATACTGTCACCCACCATCACCCTCTATTGTGTATGTGTTGGATTGCTGGTGTGTGTGTGTGTGTGTGTGCTGTGGTGAGCAGTGTATTTCTGTGCATGTGTGCATGTGTGCATGTTTTCATGTGTGCATGTGTGCATGTGTTCATGTGTGCAAGTGTTCATGTGTGCATGTGTGCATCTGTGCATGTGTTCATGTGTGCATGTGTGCATGTGTTCATGTGTTAATGTGTGCATGTGTGCATGTGTGCTAACATCATGTACAGATTGTAAAGTGCGTTTTCTGTCTTCCTTCCACAGGTGTTGAGTTAGGCGTGGCTGAATGCAGCAGGGAACCTGATGTCACCGCCACTAATAGTGGAGATGATGAGACATGTATTGTGGCACAGGAAGGTCTGACAGAACACAGTGGTCAACCTCATCTATGCACACACTCATACTGCCAATACATCCCTCGTCACCAGTGGCTGTAGCTGAGGGACAGCATACAGTTGGCATTGACCAGGAGAGTGTGGTACCTATGGCACGTGCATCCCCTCACAGCAGCCATAGCCAGATTAACCGGAATGGTACTACATAGGTGGATGTCCAGGGGTTCTCGAGGGAGCACCACTGGTCGTATTGCCCCTGGCAGACGTGCCCCTGGAGGTATTACAACCTCCAGTATGTTCCAGGCTGTAATGCAGGAACAGGCACGTATGGAACCGTACACCCAACAGGGACTAAGGGCACAGCAGGCCCATTACACTGCTATCAATGATAACATCCGTGATCTTGCCTGTGCCATCCGGAATTACAACAAGGTCATTGATAGCCTTTGGAAGGAGACATTAGATGTCCTCCACAATGTGTTAGCCATGAGCCAGGACTGTGCGGGAAGGATGAGAAGCCGATGCAGATGCATGCCAGCAACAGCATCAGCTGGCAGTCGTTGCAGATGGACCACGGATCACAGCCGCTCCCGTAGTGGCAGTACCAGCTCCAGCAATGCTGGGGCTGGCCTGTCCATTGACCGTCCTACTAAACTATGTGCACATGGTGCTGGCCAGTCGCAGCAGGGACATGGGTCCAGTCATCATGCCTCTGCCTCTGATGATAGCACCCAGTCAGGGTTGGTACCCGATACTGCCCATAGCACCCCTGCTAGGCACAGGTACGGTGTCCATGGCTGGAGACAGTGATCTGTATGGCCTAGCAGGTACAGTCTGTGGCTGTCCCACAACCGCCTGTATATGGCAACCACATGGTGGAGTTGTGTGCATGCAGACACATACATTTACCATACAACTAGGGCTCACACATACACACACACATTACAACAACATTGGCACATGCAGTACTGTTGTCCCTCACACATACACACACACACACACACACACACACACACACACACACACACACACACACACACACACACACAGACATGCCGATTGGATAGGTCAATGTCTGGCTCTGGCAAACCTACAACACACCCTGTGCATATGATGACACCTGTGCTACCTCCTGTCATCTGTCACATTGATGCAGGAATAGGCTAACATGGTTCTGATGCACAGGGTGACATTATAGCATTGTAGCAATAGTAGCAAGTTGCCAACAGGAAGGTGTACTGATATCCTTGTAGGTATATCTGAGCAGGCATTATGCATCACAGATCTGATAGTTATTGTAGCATTGTTTACACCAGTGTTAGGTCTGAGTTTGTATTGTCCACCCATATGCCACTTGGCTGAAGTGTACAGTGTTGCCAGCATGTGTTAGTGAGTGGACAGTACGTGTGTGATGTGTGCATTACAAATTAGCGGGTGTACATCTGTGAACATGGTGTGTGCGCACTGTCTGCATGTACGTGCATAGGGGACATGTGGGATGTGCGACATACCCTGTTCTACACATTGCTAACATCTCATGGTATCTTTCGATGGCCAGTATGCATTCTACTACAGATATGTACTAACATGGGTACACGTGTGTATGACATGGGTTGGCAGAATTCTGTGGGTGATACCGTTGATATCTGTCAATGATCTGCAGTCTGGCAGTATACACCACCTCAACAGCATGACTATAACCAATTATTAGATGATGTCCTGACAAATGACTCACAGTTGTAGGGAACTCAGTAACAGTTGGAACCTTCCAGTACTATACTATAACAGTAACCAGTGGTATTGACCACCACACCTGTGTGGCATAAAGCTCTCTTCGGTATATGCAAACATACTAGGGATATGTCCATCCACATCTGGAAATGCATGCATTGGCCTACACTGCATTCCCCGGATGGGATGCATATCCTACACAAGAGTATCATACAGACAGATACCTGTTGTCCAATACATGCTGTATATCAGTATGCCGTCTATGGCATAGTCATCCACATTTACTATACATACTATCCCGACAGTACCACATAGGTGGTAGCCCTGAACATGTATGTTGGGTACCAATGTGTACAGACAGACACGTGTTATGTCATCTGTCTGTTGGTATCCACATATCCATAGGTATTGCAGGTTCCCTCGGTGTTTCACATAACACATTAGGGGCCTGCATGCATATCCACAGGGCTGGTGCACACCTATCATGACTGTCCATTATTGCCAGTCGTTGTTGTGTATGAACATGTCTCACATATACCCCAGCAATTACCCTCACTCACAGCACTCTATAGTACGTGTCATGGGTGTGTGTGGCAGGGATGTCCTTGGCCACAGATCACTACATTGGCCGGTCTTGACACATACATACATATGTGACCTATGATCTGAGAAGCAGCGGCACAATCTGTCAAAGGTTACAAATGTATTCATGTAGTATGCAGGCTTCACATCTATGTACTGATTGAGGTCACATGTACACAAATCTGTTTGACATGCAGATACCCGATGTGTGCAATGCACATACTGTTGAAACATATGTCATACTGTAGTAAAAGCAAAACCCACACTGCATTGACCACCTGTGGCACACACACATACACACACACTCAGCATTTGCAGGACTCAAACCCCTACCTAGCTATGTTATGATACTAAAGAGATATGCATTAACATGGCATGCTATATGCATTACTGTATGGTTTCTGTTCTCCTTGAATAATTGTAGGATGCTGACATCATCAGACTTTCCAAAGAGGGATGTACCTCTTTTAAAATGTGTTTTCACAGTCTCCAAAAAGGCTACTCCTCTCAAAGGAAATCACACACATACACACTTGGCGTTTGTAGGGCTCAACCCCCTACCTGCCTGTGTTATGACACTAGTGAGATATGCATTAACACGACACGCTATTTGCTTTGCTGGGAACATTCATTTCCAAAGCTCTATTTGTAGGATGCTGACATCATCACACTTGGCAAAGAGGTATTCACCACTCCTAATGTGTTTCCACAGTCTCCAAAAAGGCCACTCCTCTCAAAGCCAATCTCACACACAGACATACATGCATACACATACACACACTCAGCAGGATTCAAACACCTACCTAACTATGTTATGATACTAGTGAGATATGCATTAACACAATGCGCTATATGCTTTACTGTGTGGTTTCTATTCACATGCTATATTTGTAGGTTGCTGACACATTCAGACTGGACATGGTAATGTGTGTGCACTTAGTGTTATGCAATCCCAGGAATGAACCTTGTGAGTCAGCAGGTGTGAACATCTTGAACAGGAATACACAATTCATACTTGGTGTGATCTATCTGTGGACATATTACCATTCCTTCATATGACAATACATATTCATGCACGGATTGTAGGTTTTGTGGATACCACATGTGTCTGTGATGTTGGTAAAGGGCTATTCAAAGTCTATGTGGGACCTGTGTTGCTCCTGTCAGTGATGTATGTCCTGGGTGGCTGCCTTGCAAGATATCTAGCAGGTTTGGGGAACATGATGTGCTCATTAACATACCACAGACGTTTGGGTGGTGTGTTTGTTGGTTTACAATATCTCTGTTCCTGACTGCAATCATGATGGACTACATGGACTAGCATTTCGGACTTTGTAGGCTTACAGGAATATAGTTCCCATGGTGTGTTGTGCACCAACACTTGTGGGGTGTGCCACATGTTGCTGTAACACATTCAACGGTGTAAGATCCTCTAGAGAGTGTGAGGCTCAACAGACTGCTCGGGTGCAGTGTCTGTTTGTCTTGTCGTTCACTTATGACACATATGGGGAAACAATGTTATCCACATGATGGGATTCATTTGGCATTGGGAGGACCAGTTTACACATTCTACATGTGATATCTCCTGGTATGATGTTAGGGCCTTTTGTCACTGGGAGGTGGGTATGTATGTATGAGCCTGTCTGACAGGATGTTGACATTGTCAGTCAGGTACAGTTGACCCTGACTCAGGACATGTATGACTGTACATCGATATTTCTAACATAGCTGAAGGAAGTGTAATGTTTCTGTCTGTACTCCTTTGCAGATTATCTTTCCACAGCAACAGCAAACCTGAACACTAAAACCCTGTTACACTCTTTTACACACTTGACACACTACTGATCCTTTGTGATCAGTCAACAGTGTATGTCATCATCATATCCTGGCATGTCCAAAGGTCGGTTTTGTGTGTACTCTCCAGTCCAGCTGGTGCATATTAGAATTCTGACGCATTGTTACAATTGCCTTATGTACACAGGTAACACTGTCCTCCTACCAACAATCTCAGATATCTGTGAGAGGTGCAACTGTATAGACAGACAGGAGGCTGAGCTCTCCCAAGCCATGACTGACACAGTCTATCGGGTGGTGAAGGTAACCACACACACTACAAATACAGTCACACATGCACCTATGACAACAGCAAACTGTATACATTGACACACAATGACATACTTGGAGCATCTAAATATACACTGCCTAAGCAGCTGAGACATCCAAAGCAGACACACAAACAACTGCTAACACACAACCATACACACATATCACATAGTTCACAAAGTCATTGTGCCACACAGTCACTGCCCTTAGGCCTACACAACATACCTCATACACTTTTATTAGGTGAGTGCAATTGTCCATCACACTGACATCCCACTCACCAGGCTGAATAAGGTGAAGGTCACTTTTGTGCTGTGTGTCGGGTGCCAGGATATGCCACATGACACATGCACTGTTGTCAGTCCATGTCAAGAGACATAGAGGGGCTCTCTGATCATGTAGCCCAGGACAGTATGACCTTGACCTTGTGTAGCATCTTACCCTCACCAAGTACTATGTCACAGTATACAGATGACATGATCACTTTTAACAGTTGCCTAACATATTGTTGTCATTCACAGGGGATCCAGTGTCTGTCAGCCTGGGATTACATGCTCAACATGCCATGTACATTCACTATGGACGCCATGCACCTGTCACCCCTAGGCTTTCACAGACTGCCTTAGGCTCTTAACACACACATAGTCGCTGTTTGAAGCGAGGGTCAGAAGACATAACCACAGCCATAGACGTTACAGGGTAGAGGAAACGGACAGTGATGGTGCTCAACAACTGATGTCTAACCCTCGGAATGCATGCACTCAGGACTCACATCAGTATGGAATCTGTCGATATATGTGCAGTAACAAACACCTGGTTCAGGCTCACAAAAGCACAGCAGCACTAACAGGTTTTACATCATACCATGGTTTTCAGACACAAGACTCGGACCGGACAACAATAGTTGGGGAATCCATATACATCATTCATACACACACCTCCAGGTTGCTAGAAGTACACAAAGCATTGGGTAATGTACATGTGCAACTGAGAGTGGGCAAAACTGCATTTCAGTTTGTAGACTGTTACAGACCACACTCCCAAACATGGGCACAACAGTCGTTATTCCTGAGAACACTGGGGAATGTGAAGGTCTCACCAAACACCATTATATTGTGTGACTTCAAATACACAAACACTGACTGGGTATACTACTCAAGCAGTGACACCCTTGCACAACAGTTGCTAAGATTGTTACACTCAAATGCTAGGGCAGACCTGGTCACCACACCTACAGGGGGTTAAACATGTGGGACCTGATCATCATCCACATGTGGACTCTATGTTCCACAACAGAGGTACACCTGTAATTGTTAAGGTCGGAACATACATTCATCTCACTAGACATACATATCCCATACACACACACACATCCTATGTGATCTCAGTGACATACTTCTCATGAGCAAACGTCACACTTGTACAAACTGAGGTGGTATCCCTCAATGACCCTGGGACAGTGTTAATTACGGCTCAGACAACTTCATACTTTACATGCACATTCTATGGACAACTACTGGAATTCATGGATCATGCTATCCCAGATAACTACAAGACTCACTCCTCCAAAGGCAGGGGACCTGTCTACTGTACCACGGCCATTACTGAGCTATACAGGGACAAGAGGAGGCTACTACATTATAGAGCGCAATCACAATCAGGAAGGCATCTCTGATCAGTACTATGGTATAGCTACGATCACTTGTTGATTCATCTAAGGCCCACTTCTGATGGACACTTGCAACAGACACTATGGACAATCACAAGGCCTTATTTAGTTATGTCAGGGACCTGGGTGGGAACTCACAGATTGCTATGAGTTACTGCATAGTTACAAATGATACAGTGAACCCACTGATATTGCGAACATCCTAGACGACAGGTTCAGTGGGAATGTTTCCCCACCATACACCCTGCGGTGCACATGTCCATCACAACAGGGTGTAGCCTCCCTACCATCACAGATGAACATGTGTGTACTGCCCTCTCCATAGCAGACAGCACAGCATCAGTGGGACCAGATAGTGTCCCAGACTGTGGCACACACGAGATTCATGACAAACTTCACACTCACATTATGTCACTGTTCAATATCACCGTTACTACAGAATGTGTACCCATGGAATGGCATACAGCTACGGTGTACATGCTCCACAGTGCTGGTGCAACAAGGCTGGACATTATCACAATATATGCCTAACTATCCTGGTCTGCTATGCTATGGAGTGTATCATCATGGAACACATACACATACACATTGTGAACCTACAGACACTGGATCCTACACAATTTGGTGTTGTTGTGGGCATATCTTGCCTCTTGCAGATGTTTGATGTCTTTAAACAGTTAACAGGTCCATAGAAGTACACAGGGTTGTCCACACAGCCTACCTGGAGCTCGCACACCACTTCTACACAATACCCCACTTGGCCTTTACACATTAGATCACTGGATTCAATATCTACACATATGTCACAAGATGGATTGCTGACTGGATCATGGATAGCACACACATGGTCAGTATTGCAGGTGCCATGTCTGACTATACACCAGTTACACATGGCATCCCACAGGGCTCAGTCCTGGGACCTCTCTTGCTCTGTATATATATTTCTGATACATACTGGCTAACACAGGAGGAATATGGATGAACATGTTTGCAGATGACTGCAAACTGTTTGCCATAATCGACTTCACAGCTGGCACAAGCATCCTCAGAAAGGGTCTCACAGAGATGGATGACTGGTGCCAGAGCCATGGCCTACAGCTACCTTACTTTAGATGCATAGTCATCACCTTTGGCAGTAGCATCGTGCACACACATTACCACATAGGTGATGATACATCACATACAGTGTGTGTGATTTGTGATTTGGGGACATGAATACTTAGTACTCTTGCCTTTGACATTCACGTTGCCAGTGTTGTTGGACACACTTTCTATTTAGGCAACCTTATCCCATACAGTTTTACATCCAGATCAGGTGGGGTCATTGTGACCCTATAGTCATCAGGCACATGCTTGGATACAATGGCCCATTTCAGATGTACCTTACCCAACACCTGCAGCAACTGGAATGTACACAGATTTACATAACCAAGTGGATCTAGGGACTCACACAGATGGTATGCACAGTTTGGCTATGGTCACCCCAGCTCTCCTCAGTTGCTTACTGCCTACTTAGATGCAGTCTGTGCCTTTTGTTTGATGCCATGTCCATCACAGCATTGATGGACAGGCTCCACATGAGGATATCAAAGTCCCTTACAGCTACATGCTCCAGGGACAGGTACATGAGCAATGATGTTAATAGGACATGCTGGAGGGGCATATTACCATCACAGAGGCTCCACTCACTCGGGAATGTGATCACAGTCCCACATATGCACAGACCCATGCTGACCACCTACAGGTGACATCTTCACAGGTGGACGGGTGATCATATGTTTAGCCCTGGGATATGTCATGGGTCCTTGCTAGACAGAGGCAGAATGAAATGAACATATGTGAGATATCTTGTGTGACCTACTATTTACAGGCACAGTCTACTGATCTAGCGTGGTTGCAGAATACAAACACACTGTGGCTAGGCTTCTACATACCCTAGGGCAGATAGCCTAGTGTCAACCTCTGAACCTATGCTAATGTTCGGGATGCACACTGTTCAGTGATGGTACTGATTGCAGGTTTTGTCTCTTCTTTGCTTTACCACTCCCTATGAACAACCTAGGTTTCTGCATAACATATTTGATTGTGACAGGATTTCACTATATTAAATTGTGTCTGTTGTCATATCACTGTGTGCACATGGTGGATTGGTGAATAGTGCGAGGTTCCTGGGTTGACACTTGCAACTGAGGGATATGTGTGGCCCACTGCTGTACTCAAACTTGCCCTAAGTGTGTGAGCATGCCCAGTTCAGACTTTCAGTGTTTTGTTGCCTGACATTTGTCTCATAGTTTCAAGTGTGTGAGCATGCCCAGTGTGACCTTGCAGTATGTTGCTGTCTGAGGTCCACTATGTTTGTTGATGTGTGTGAACATTACCAATATTAACATTTATACTATATGTGTCTTGAATATCAGGTTCTATTATTACTGCAGGCCTCACCTTTGCGTCTTAACTCAACAGGGATTATGCTATGTCTGCAATGTTTCCATGAGATGCTTAGCATTGACTTATCAACATTTTTTCATACAAGCTGACGATTGACATACTGTCATGGTTTAGTGGTTCTGTACTCTGACTATAGTGCACTGTATCCTGGGTTCGAGGACTGTCACTGCTTCATATTTTCATACATGCCAGAACAGACTGCTTGAAGAAAAGTGAAGCAAATATGAACTTGTTAACTTGCTTTTGATGAACTATGCCCACATTTGACCAGACTTGCACAACATTGCTCAATGTTGCCCAACATTGCTGGACAGTGCACAATATTGCTGAATATTGCCTGTAGTTGTGCTACTTAGTGTGTACAATTTTGTTTACATATACTAAATAGTGGTGAGAGCTGTTTAGCAATGCTTTATATTGCTTAACACATAGCAATCATGCCTCAGGTAGTGCTGCAGGGCTGCCTATGTTGGATGCACATTTTACACTCCCTATACATGTTTGTTAACAGGTAGTGTCAAGTTAGGCATTGCTTTTACTATATGTGCGAGTCGGAGAGAGGTATCCTTTCCAGGGTTCCTACTAAGCCAGTGTATATGCTATGCATTGCCTCTTTGCCAAGGCCAAAGCATACTGGGCATGCCTACTTCTGCCTACTTGTGCAGGCTCAGGTTGTTCCTCCTACGAGTCACACTCTGCCTGTGATGGCCTTGGCAATGGTGGGGGCTGTTGTGCCCGGCCCTATGCTGCTCCTGCTGCAGCTGTTTTCACAGGATCATATTGTGTAGCATAGCACATACCATGACTATTTGGGTACATGTAGTTGGTGAGTACTGCAAGGCTCCACCAGATGTGTCCAGGCACCAGAACCCTGACTTGAGCAGCCCAAATACACGCTCAATTACATTTTGTGTTTGTGCATGTGCCTCATTATGGCGTTCCTGTTCAGGTGTGTGTGCATTTCTGATGGGTGTCATCAGCCACGGCTCGAGTGCATATCCAGCATCCCCCACTAGGTGACCATGAGGGATGTCCCCATTGGCAAATGTCTGGTACAGCTGTGTCAGATGCCAGATATGGGAGTCATGGTAGCTTCCAGGGCAGCCAGCACACACATTCATTATTATACCCTGGGCATCACACACGACCTGGCAGTTCATGGAGGGGTAACCCTTGCGGTTATAGTAGACCCTACCCCGCTCACCGGCGGGTGCTTTGATGCGAATGTGCGTGCAGTCTATTGCACCCACTACCTCAGGGTATTCTGCTATTTGCTGGAAGAGACGCATATTGCTGGCCAATACCTCATGGGAATTAGGGGAAATATACATGATCACTGACATGTGCTGCCATGACATTCAGAAACTGGTGCAGTACCCTAGATGCAGATGCCTGTGAAATCCCCATCATATCGCCAGTTGGTCTCTGGAAGGTACCTGTTGCTAATATTATTAGGCCAACACATACCTTGGTTTCCACTGGGATGGGTTCTCCTCTGTTGGTTCTGTGTGTGAGGTGTGGCCTGCACAGCTCAACAATTTGCTGCATGAGGTCTCTGTCCACTCTATAGCGCTCCACTATCTCCAGCTCATGTAGCCCCTGGTAGGTTACCCTAGGCCTGTACACTCTTCTCCATCTCCTCACTGTGGGTTGCTCAGCAGCATTTGCATTGTCACCACCATCAGCATGTTGCTTATGTCGCCTTATGACAGCAATGGCAGCCCCTAACATTTCTTTGCCTCAGTAAAGCTTTTTCAGTTTTCACTTCCATTAGCTTACTGCAGTGTTGCAGTGTGTCTGAGAAAAACATACTGGAATGTTTTTTGCTGAGTTTTAAGTGCTGGGCTGGGCTAGTGTAATGCCTGTGTAATTGGCTGATTCTGATTGTTTTCACCTGCTAGCTCTGCTAGTACTCCCTGGTTAGCTTCCTACTATTTGTTGTGCTTCCTTTTCTCTTTCTGTGGGGGCAGCGCCACGCAAATAAGCTCAAACACGTACACACCAGCTCACACACGCGCACACATGCTTACATGGACTAAAACTTGCTTATTCTTGTTAAAACGCGTGCACACCAGCACAAACGCACTTACAACTGTTTACACAGCCTTACATATGCTTACTCATGCCTACACGCGTGCACACACGTTTACATGCACGCACACTGTCTTACTCAGGTTTACTGGCACGCACACACGCTCATGCATGCTCAGCAAGAAACTTTGGTGTTATCCACAGCATACACCTTCGATTTCTTGACTTTAGCTGGCCTACCTGTTGACACACCTCTTTCACTATTATGTAAATGTAAGCTGACACATGTCACTCTGCTCCAATGAGCTGCACTCCTTTCATACATACCCCCCTCATGATGTCACCTATCTTCTACTCTGTTACTCCCCTTATCCTACTCCTACACTCCACTGACTGTGCTCATTTGCTATGTAAACTTGCGATTCACTATCATAACTCTCATTTGCATAGGATTGCCTACTAATGCTTAGTTACATCTCGTAGACTGAGCTTCCCCCCTTAGCAACCTCTACTCGGTGGCCATGTTGTCTTCAGCCTGCCATTCCCTTGCATTGTAAATTCATTTTAGCTATGAAATCCACATTTGTGGATCTTAATTATTCATTTTCTGCTTTTTAGGGCGCAGCGCATTTGTGCAGCGCTGCGCTATGGTTAAACCCCGGAAATCGGGATTAAAAACAAAATTATTTTATTTTTAATTTGCATCACTTCCCATTGCCAATGGCTGTATTTTTGGCCATTGGCATGCTTCCTCATGTGAATGCATGTTTTTTTTCCAGCTGACACGGCTCCGTTTTGCTATTTGCAGAACCATACTCAGTTATCAACTGAGTACATTTCTGCAAATAACACTACTCCTACTCGGACAGGTTTGGGTTTCCTGGATCGCAATTTTACCTCATTTGCATGGCTTTCACCTGCAATTGAGGTAATTTGCATATCACAGACCTGTCCGTGTAGGACTAGTTTGGAGAGCTCAGTTGCACGCCGCTGCCAGCTGTTCCTGGATCGCTCGGCAGACATGTTGGCTTGCTGGAGTCTTACTCTACTCTTAGACTCCATGCAAGCCTTCATGAATCTGGCCCAGTGTTTTGGATAGTATTTGTATGCCGTAATATATAAAACTTGTTACTGCTCATTTTGCTTTCACTTTTACTATAAATACCACTAAACAGTACATGCGTGAAGTTTCTTATACATTGCAAAATAAAATATTATTTAGCATATATAATGTTTTTATACATACTGAAAATGCAAAACATTATTTACCAAGTGTACATTTTATATATATATATATATATATATATATATATATATATATATATATAAAATCTTGAAATACTGAAATGTCGAATTTCAGTATCTTGAGACTATAAACCCGAATGTTTAAAATAGCAAAAGTTCATAATCGCAAATTTGAATATCTTGAATTCATAGTTATGGCCTTACGCTATGTGATGTCCGGGATTGTGTGTTTATAGTGCACGGTGCTGTGTGTGGATCAAGGTTTTTTTGTCAGGTAAGTGAGTGTTTTGTAAGGGATTTGAGTGGAGGTTAGAGTGTGTTTGAGTGTGCTGATATGTTTGATGTGTGTGAGAGGGACTGGAGAATGTGCGTGTGTGAGTTTGCTTTTGTTTCCTGTTTGTAGGAAGCATGTCTTTTAGAATTAAATGCTTTATATTTAAGAATTATACAGTACTAGTAAATTCTTCATACACACACACACACACACACACACACACACACACACACACACACACACACACACACACACACACACACACACACACATATATAGATATAAATATATGGTAGCATTATATCTCGGTACTGAAACAAATTAAAAGAGTTGGATAATGATATTATTAAACTACAAAGTGACATGCATGTTGCTAAATTAAAAGCCTAGAAAGGTAAGTCTATTTACTTGATATAGTTAATGACCTAAACAAAAATACCAATTACTATTAAACTATAAAGTAGTTATAGCCTTAGGAAAGGTTAAGTTACATTTTTATTCTGTCAATTAAATGATAAAAATAGACTACGAATTAGAAATCATCACTAGAACAAATCAGATGAAAATTATACAGAAATTGGGTAGTAAAAGAACAGCCTTTGATATTGGGCAAATATTATCAGTATTCAAAAATATGCTGAATGCCTTAATACAGGAATTTTCACAATTTTTAACCAGTAATATAAACATAAACTATCTATAGGTAATAGCAACCCCATTACAAAGTATATAAGCAAATCAGAAATGGCTGAGTGCATTAACTAATTAGAAGATAAAAAGGTCTTGGAACAAAGGAAGATAATTCCAGAGATATATTAATACCTTTCTTCAAAATGTTATGCAATTATCATAGAAAAATGTATTAATGTAAAACATAATAACAAACAACACAATACAATAAAAGAACAAGCACAGGCCAAAGGACCTTTAATCCTGAGTTGACTGTATAACATCACTGGCTATAGTAGTGGTCTATTGACTTTTTAAACATTAGCAAACTGCTGCTATCCTTAATATACTTATGCTGCAAGTCCAAGTTCCCATAATATTTTATGTAGCAAATGATTGTTTTTATTGTTTCACTTTAGGGTTATTAACATTCTCACCTATTATGGTTTATATCCCTAGCTGGTCATATGTGACAGTGGATACATATAATTTAGGTTTTATTCCCTCATTTGACTACTGTGTGACCTTGAGAAAGTCACTTCACCACCAGATTGCTCTTGAAAAGGGATTGTGTATTCAGTCAGCCTATACGGTTAACAAATGGGTATTATTGAGTCAACTCAGGATTAAAGGTCCTTTGGCCTGTGTTTGTTCTTTTATTGTATTGTGTTGTTTGTTATTATGTTTTACATTAATACATTTTTTCTATGATAATTGCATAACATTTTGAAGAAAGGTATTAATATATCTCTGGAATTATCTTCCTTTGTTCCAAGACCTTTTTATCTTCTAATTAGTTAATGCACTCAGCCATTTCTGATTTGCTTATATACTTTGTAATGGGGTTGCTATTACCTATAGATAGTTTATGTTTATATTACTGGTTAAAAATTGTGAAAATTCCTGTATTAAGGCATTCAGCATATTTTTGAATACTGATAATATATGCCCAATATCAAAGGCTGTTCTTTTACTACCTAATTTCTGTATAATTTTCATCTGATTTGTTCTAGTGATGATTTCTAATTCACAGTCTATTTTTATCATTTAACTGACAGAATAAAAATGTAACTTAACTTTTCCTAAGGCTATAACTACTTTATGATTTAATAGTAATTGGTATTTTTGTTTAGGTCATTAACTATATCAAGTAAATAGACTTACCTTTCTAGGCTTTTAATTTAGCAACATGCATGTCACTTTGTAGTTTAATAATATCATTATCCAACTCTTAATTTGTTTCAGTACCAAGATATAATTCTACCATATATTTATATCTATATATGTGTGTGTGTGTGTGTGTGTGTGTGTGTGTGTGTGTGTGTGTGTGTGTGTGTGTGTGTGTGTATGAAGAATTTACTAGTACTGTATAATTCTTAAATATAAAGCTATTTAATTCTAAAAGACATGCTTCCTACAAAAAGGCAATATCAGTCTTATTCATCCATAGATATTTAATTATTTCTTCTCCTTTCTAACCACTGTTTAACCAAGTGATATTTGATATTACTTTTTAAAGATCTCATTTTATTTCTAATATTCTTTTATCATAATGTATTTACTTATTCTATGTTTTATTTAGATTTATTAACTTCCGTAGAGCACTGATCCCAAAAGAATCCACTTAAGGCTATGCCCCAGTGTACATTACAATAAAATAAAAAAAACACCATTAACAGCATAAAATAGTCCATAAATGATCAATCAAGACTATGAAATAGTACATATTTTGTGATTATAAAACATATAAGGGAAAGTACAGTGAAAATAATTCACAGAATTCAGTAAGGAGCAAGAAAGTGATGGCGCCAGGGCTGTGGTGGCAAACTAGACAAAGTAACATGAGAGTGAACTTTAGCAAGGAGAAGGATCACATGCATGGGATACAAGTTGCTAGTAGGTAGTTAAGGTGATCAAGAAGACAGGTAGCAAAGATATATTAATGATGAGAAGTGGGAATTAAACAAATCTCATGTATTATATTTGAAAAAAAATAGTATAAATCACTCAAGCCTATAGTGCTTTTTCTGTATACTTGCAGTTAATACTGATGGCTCCTTATGGAGTTCAGACCTTTTTTGGACTGGCTTCTCTAATGAAGTCACTTACCAGCTAATAATAGGCAGTATTGGAAAGGACAGGGAATTATTAACAAAATGGTGCTAAGATTGTTAGTCTAGGATGTCCTGCGGTGGAGAAATGAATCAATGATTGCCGCTTATTATACATATTTTCATAACGGAGAGACTTATATGCTATGGAGGGATATGGTGTGGCATGCCATGCTGTGAGACAGGAAAAAAATCATTGTCACCATCCATTTATATCACACTGTACTAGACATGAAAATTAGCCATTATTACTTAAGTACTTATTACTTCAAAAAACAAGTGATTTGCAAACTATTGCATGGCGTTAGGTGAAAAACCTAGATATTGTTGAAGAAATCTGACATTGATATTTGCACTGTAAGTTGCACATCCTGAAAGATATTCGGCAACATTTATATTGGAACGTATGCAATTAAACTTGTTTTAATATTTGTGTAACTATCTCAATTAACATGCACTGCAAGAGGAGAGGAAAGTCGAAGAATTTCTTGCCGTCATGTGAAAGCTTATGTGTGATTAACAAAAGTGTTATAATAATATATGTAACAGTTGTACACGTTTGAAGATATTACAATTTGTAAAAGTTTATCAAAAATATAATTTTGGGTTTATGTGCATAATAATAGAGCATTTATAAAAAGGCTATGACTGCACTGACTATCATTAATGTAAAGAATACTTTTTACTGATCACATCACTATTAGTATAGGCTTAATAGCTTTTATTGTTTGCAGATATTTACGTTTGTTATCTTATGCTTTTTAAGTATATTTCAGAAAATGCTCTGGAATGCAAGGATGTGTGTAGGTTGCTAAATGTGTGGCATTCTATACAACATCGGTGTTACTGAGATAAAAAATTAGAGGAGAGTTTGATAGAGATAGACACAGATTGGGGGAATGAGGAAAGATAAGATAGAATTAGACAAACCTATCTGTTGTATAGTTAGTGTTGTTTGAGAAGATATATTAGTCTGTTTTATGGCAATCTTAGGTTGTCTCTGGACTCTGAAGCAGTGCCAGGTAGATTTTTTCTGCAGGTGTTGTTTCAGCATTTGTTTGAGCACTGGGGTAGTAGGTAAATCTCTTACATTAGTGGATGGCTTGCCAGAGTTTTGATCCAGTTGATGTAATTGTTACATTTTTTGTTTGACACTAAATGATGCATGGATGGAGAGAGGAGAGGTTGGAATTTGAGGTTTTATATCCTAATTGTGAATCTCCTTGTAAGATATAGGAAGGGGTAATGTTTAGCAGTTTATAAGTTCCTAGAGGGAGATCAGATTTTTCCAGTATTATAAGCCATTTATCTTTTTAAAGACACTTCTTTGATGTTGTCTTCTATAGGTTAGGGTGATAATATATTCTATTAGTTGTTGTTTGTAAGGAGGTATTTTTTTTTTCTTGGAAGCTATGGCTAGTAAGGGAAAGGCATATTCTAGTTGTTCTATTAAGCCACCTTTACCTATGGCTTCTCTTTCAGATCTGGATGGAATCTGAGTCATTTTCTAGGCCCAAAATAGCGTTTAATGTATTTGCATTTTTTTTTCAAATGTTGAGTTGAAAATTTAGGTTTTAATCTAGTCAGAGCCCAAGCTATTTAAAGGAGGTGGAAGCTCCTAAGGGATGCTGGTGGCGACCTAGAATGGTTAGGTCAGGAAGAGTGTGTTTTACCTTTTGGTGTGTCAGGGAGCATAACTTCAGTTTTCTTTGGTATAGAAGCAACTGCCTTGAAGTTAACCAATTGGCCAGGGTGAGAATATCCTACTGTAGCTGTTGTTTGATGATTTGATGAGAGAAGTTTGGTATATGAAAACACCCTCTGCATAGAGGAGGACGATATGGTGCGGAATGCCAGAAAGGAGTTTGTTGATGTAAATGAAAAAGAGGAATGGTGACAGGACTGAGACCTGGCTCTCAGAAAGTTTAGAGATCAAATTTTAATAGAGACAGTGTGCTGGGAGAGAACAATTTGGAAATAGTCAGAGATTTTGGTGAGCTTGTCAACAATACCTGAGGGCAGTATTGCATCAAATGCCTTAGCCAGGTCTAGGTAGGTGGTATGCACCATTTTCCTCTCATCCATTACCTTTGAGGCCCTATCAAAGAAGTCTTCCAGATTAAGTAGGCAAGAACTTCCTTAGATAAAACCAAACTGGAATGGGTCTAGTATCTGTAGGTTGCCAATGTCTTTGTTGATAATTTTCATGATAATTCATTCTGTGGCTTTGCATGTTAGACTAGGCAGACTAATGGGTCTGTATTATCTGGGATCAGTTGATGGTTCACCATTGTGAAGAGGGATAACTGTGGCCTTCCTCCATTCATGTGGTATGTAGCCTGTTTTGCGGCTGTAGCTGAAAAGTGACTTAAGTGATTCTAATAGGTCATGTTGCAAGCTATTTAGGAGGCAAACTGGGACATTGCCTGGTCTCAGTGTTCGCTGTTATGACCTGCTCCCTGCTAATAGTTGGGGGTTATGCTAGTAGGGGTTTCATGGTGGGTGGGTTAAGGGATTGCAACCTCAGAGTGAGAATATTAAAGTGGGGGGGTGTGGGTGGCACAGCCCCCCACATGGGCAGTGCAGGGGGGCTTGCCCCCCTGAATAGAAGTAGGTTTAATGTTGTTTTTTTTTTAAACATACTTTACCATAAGTGATTTTTCGGTGAAAGCTCTTTCGGTAAAGTATGTTTGGTGATAATGGATTTGATCTTTTGATCTTTCGATCAAAAGTCCTAGATCCATATATATATATATATATATATATATATATATACACACACATATATATATATATATATATATATATATATATATATATATATATATATATATATATATATATATATATATATATATATATATATATATATGGGTCTGTATTAGAACACCGAAGTGTCAAAACTTTGAGTATTCTAATATCGAACCCTAGCCATTGAAAATTTAAAATATCGAACATACAGAACAGCAAAATTTTTCCTAGGGAAAAAATTTGCTGTTCCAAAACACATACACACAACACAAGCACACCAAACAAACAGCAATCCACACACATACACCTAAACTCTTACATATAACCCTACACTAAACAATACATACACCACTAACTATCCACTTACCTTAACCCAAACTCTAACCCTAAGGTCTGCCACTATCCCACAGTCACCTCACCCGTGCCCTAACCCTAACTCACCTACCCCACCCTAACCCTCACGTCCACACAATCGCACACTTACCTGACCCATGCCCTAACCCTAACTCACCTAACCTGCCCTAAACCTCACGTCCACACAATCACACACTTACCTGAACCCGACCCGTAACTTTCCACCACAGCACTGAAAATACTGAAGCAACAGAAACGGACAACCAAATTCTTTTCCCTAGGAAAAAAATTTGGTTTTCTGTTTCTTCAATATTTTCAGCATTCGCTGAAAACGGGTCAATATTAGAACACTCAAAGTTTTGAAACTTCTGTGTTCTAATATAGACCCATATATATATATATATATATATATATACATATATATATATATGGGTCTACTTCATTTGCCCTAACTTCCAATTGACCAACACCCATTTGTCCGACACCAAATGACTGAAATTTATTTCATTGACCAACAATTTATTTGACCGACAAGTATTATTGACAAGCAAATGGGATATGTCCCCTTCCCCACTGTAGTGCGACCCGGAATTAGAATATATAGTTGGGGGGTGTGGGGGGCACAGCACCCCACTTAATTTCATATTATATTGTTCAGTTTTACTTTAATATTGCTTAGTAAAACAAAAGTTGTTAAAAAATCGGTCAAATGAAATTTCGGTCAAATGGGGTCAGACAAATGGGTGTCAGGCAATCGGAAGTTAAGGCAAATTAACTAGATCCATATACATATATATATATATATATATATATATATATATATATATATATATATATATTTATATATATGTATATATACAGTGGATATAAAAAGTGTACACACCTCTGTTAAAATGCCAGGTTTTTGTGATATAAAAAATGAGACCACAATAAAGCATTTTAAAACTTTTACCACCTTTAATGGGACCTATGACCTGTACAATTCAACTGAAAAACAAATCTGTTAGGGGAAAAATATAAAAAATAGAAATCTGGCTGTATGTGTGCCCATGCTTAAACTAATACTTTGTTGACAAAACTAAATTGAGTCGGCTCCATTGTCTGGAAGCTTCCTATGTCATTATTTATCAGTTGTGTGGTTATTCTTCCCATGGCCTTGCATATAAGACTAGTCAAATGTTGGGGGTCTTCTAATTTCCTGGGTCAATAGATAATCCCCCTTTATGCAAGGGGATGACTGTTGCTGCCCTCCACTCTAGTGGGACAAAGCCAGTCTGAAGCTGTGATTAAACAGAGATCCTAATGATCCTCGTAAGTTCTGATTTCAGCTGTTTAAGAGGCAACCTGGTATGCCCCACTGAAGCCATGTTTTATCTATGGAGAGTACAGTGGTAACCTGTTCTTTGGTGATAACTGGCGGTAGAGTAGTGGAGAGTATTTCTTGGGGGAGAACTGAAGGTGATAGGAAGGTAAAATTTGAGATGAATTTGTCAGTCAGCAGATTTACTATATCTTCTGGCTGTGTATAGGTGATATCATCTGCAACTAATTCCACACATTGTTAGGTGTTGCCATTAAGACTGCAGACATAACTGAAAAATGCCTAATGGTTATCCTTAGTTCTGGAGGCCAGTTTTACTTCAAAGTCTGCTTTCAGAGACTTGACTAGTTCCTTGATTCACTTGTTTAGACTAATGAGGAACTTTTTGCTCTGTTGTATACATTCCCTCCTACCTCTCAACAGAATTTTCTTTCTTTGTAGTACAACCTATTGATTTTGAGTTCAGACCTGGATTTATTTCAGTCTAATAATGCAGTTTCTATATAGTTGTTTATATGGTTATATTGGACTTTTGTGTATGCCTCTGCATATCTTTTTGTGTTTTCTGGATTTGAGGGAGTTGGAAACTAGCTGTGCTTTCCCTTAATAGACGTAATTTACTTTAGAGAAGTTCTTAAAGTTTTTGGGGATAGGTGGGGGAACTAGATTTACTCATATTTGAAGGAAGGCCACTTTATAATCTGAACTTACCAGTGAGGACATTGCACAGGGGGATGCAGTAGTCTCCCATATTTGTCAGTACCAGATGTAGGATATTGGTTCCCATAGTGAGAGTGCAGACTAATTGCTCCAGGGCATTTGAATTTACAAAGTAAAGAAATCTTTGGCCCTGCATGTTAATGGATGTGTATGCTCCCAATTACTGAAGGAGCAGTTAAAAATCACCCATGACGATGATATTTGGTTGTATGGTAAGTGATTCTATTAACTTCAAGTACGATGTATGGGTTTCCTGGTTCATGGTGGTTCAACAATCCATTTATTGTCAAAGCCAGACTGCTTATACATTTGCAATACAAATTGCAAAGTTAATTGAAATATATACTAAATAATAATTATTATTATAATAACAAAGAAACAGTAAAAGCACTAGAAAACTAAGGCACAAAATTAGATTAAGATTAATACAAAGTAATTATAAGATAAAGGATAGAATCATAGATGGCCTGTGAACTGCATGCCAGAAGCAGGTCTGAGGTTATTTAGTCTATGATGCTAACAGTCATGTTATTCATAAAGTGAAGAGCATGGTTGTCAACATCTGGATAGTGCACCGCATAATATTATGGCCATTGCATTGATATTTGCATCTGTGTGTCACATATTTCAGCAGTGTACTTGCAAAAGTAGCCAGGACACAGAAAGGGAAATGAGGTAGAATATGTGTGCCCTGCAGAGATACAGCACCAAGAGTGACTGGTGGACTCCACAGTACTTTAAGGAGTATCCCATATCATAAAAGAGCAGGTACTGTATAATACCACCAGACAGCAGCCAATAGACCGTGCATGACAAATACACGCCAGATACTCTGATAATGCACATATGTCTGTCACGTGTACTTGAAAGAATCAACCTAACTTACTGGTCACAATGCACCGCTGGGCCTGTAGATCATGATGGTCAGTACTGAAAAAAAGTTTTCTGCATATTTATCGGAGATTCCCAGTGGGGAATTTTGCCACCCCTCAATTTTGTCTAAATATACTACACCCAAGGCTGTATCAGCTCAGACAAAAGGGTATTTCCCTTTTCTCTGAACTGGTGCAATTTTGTAGATAGTATCGTTAGAGGATGGAGGTGTGAACACCCAACTTCCACATTGGGGATACCTCTCCCTTTCACAATAATTAATCCATAATTTGTTAATTGCAATGCAATGGTCTACCAGCAGTATAAATGTCTACTGTAGACCACATCCAGTATAGCTACAGTTAGTGATGTCAGGTAATTTCTGTACATCAACTGTGCATAGCATTTTACCACGTACACCCATCAGTTCCTTTGACTATAGAATGCTTACTATGAATCTACAAAGCAGGACAGCCTTTATATCCAGAAATACACACACACACACACACACACACACACACACACACACACACACACACACACACACACACACACACAAGCACATACACATCGACACAAAGACACACATATGCACACTGTGTGCGTGTGTATGTACAAAGGCGTGTTTGTATGTTCTGGGTCCACCTGTCTACAACCCCTTTTTCCATTTTTTGCACATGGGGTCTGGGTGTCACTTCAAAAGTGACAATTAACTAGAGCCAAGGTTTATACCACCGAGTGGCTAGCCCTACTGCAGTAGTTTTTCCACACCACACACTCACATGCACACTCACACCTATGGTCAATTCACAGTGTCAGATCCACCTACTCCTTGCTTTTGAAATATGTGAGAAAACTGGAGTACCCAGAGGAAACCACTGGTATTTTTATTTATTCATTTCACATTTGTTTACCGGGAAAATCTGGCTGGACACATGTCCTTTTTCAGCAGATGCCCGAGGAGAAAAGCTCCACAGCACAATGGCATGAAAATTACAGAACCAACTGATATTGCCAACATCCTGGCAGATAGGTTCAGTGCTAACTTTACCCCCCTCTCACCCCTTAAAGATCCCATAACTATACAGGAAGAATGCAGAGTCCCTGTAATTACAACTACACAGGTAAAAGCTGCACTCTCAAAAGCAAGAAACACAACATCCATGGACTGGACAACATCCCAGGCTGCGTTTTACATGAACTTCAGAATGAACTGGCTCCCCAACTAAGCACCATGTTCAGTCATAGTTTTACATCAGGCTTTGTGCCAACTGAATGGCACACAGCAACAGTTATCCCACTCCACAAAGGGGGAGCCACCACTGATCCTGGGAACTATTGCCCTATTAGCCTGACAATCCTGGTCTGTAAAGCCATGGAACGTATCATCATGGAACTCATAAACAAAGACATTAGTAATCTCCAAACTCTGGAACCCACCCAGTTCGGGTTTGTGAAAGGCAGATCATGCCTCCTGAACCTGATCGACTTCTTTCAGGCAGTCACCAAAGCTGTAGATGAGGGTAAAATGGTTCACACAGCCTATCTTGACCTCGCCAAGGCTTTCGACACCATCCCCTATTCTGGAATTATAGCTAAACTCACTAAGCTAGGTATAAATCCCTACATCACAAGATGGGTTGCCAATTGGCACACTGACAGAAACCACACTATAAAAGTTGCAGACTCCAAATCTGACTTCAAACCAGTGGCAAGTCGAGTACCACAGGGTTCAGTCCTGGGACCTCTCCTGTTTGGTATCTACTTCTCTGAATCACAGGCTAACACAGAAAGACTTTGGCTAATGAAGTTCATAGATGACTGCAAACTAGGAGCCACAGTCAAGTCCCGAAATGATGTGGACATCCTACAAAAGGGCCTCACTGAGACAGATGCCTGGTGTCAGAGCCATGGCCTCAAGCTCAATGCCAAAAATGTACATTGTCATCCCCTTTGGTAAAAATTCTGTACCCGTGAACTACCACATAGTTGGCAGTCTACTTAATGCCAAATGTATGATAAGAGACCTGGGGATCCAGGTGGACAGTAGTCTCTCCTTTGGTAATCACATCGCCATAGTAGTCAGGAAATCCTTCTATGTGGCACACATCATCACAAAAGGGTTCTCATCTAGGAATAAAGAGGTCATTGTTCTCCTGTATTCAACACTCATTGGACCCATTATAGAGTACAATGCCCCTTTTGGAATGTACCTCACAAGACATCTGCAGCAGCTGGAAAGGCCACAGAAGTACCTCACAAAGAGGATTACTGACCTCAAACAGATGCCATACACTGATCATCTCAAAAAACTCCAGCTTTACTCTGTAGCATATCGCCTACTCCGAGGTGATCTCTGCCTAACATATAAAGCTATGCCCAACCCAGAGCTGTTGGACATGCTACACCTAAAGAAATCCCAATCCCTCCAAGCTACATGCTCTAGGGACCTAAACCTTGTCACCACAATAAACAGGACTTGCTGGAGGGATAGATTCCTGTCCCAGAGACTTCCCATACTCTGGAACAATCTACCTATCTACGTCAAGCAAAGTTCCTCATTAGCACTCTTAAGTGGATGGGAAATAGGAAATACACCCTGGGGATCACTTTTGTGGCTCTGCTTGACAGGGACACAGGAAAATAACTTTCTTGCATGGTGTAAGCCAGGGAACCTTGTTGGCTAGGCTTACTTAGGCCCTTGGGCTGATAGCCTAGTACCTACCTATGAACCTATGAACATTTACAACAGAACAATTGTAGAAAGTTGTAAAAACATTACACTAGAGAAGAAACACATGGATACACAGTAATACATATAGTGAGTTCTTAATACATCTATTTTGCACATATAGATTAAGATTAATACATGTCCACTATATTGTAAATAGTCCGAGTACACACTGGCAATATACATGTACATTGTATCACACAGAGATGCATTTGATGTCACAGAGAAATGTATACAGAAACAATGTAATAAGCTTCTTTACCAAAACAAAGAAGGACAGCTCACAGAAAACATACTAGCTCATTTTAGTGTAAGTAGCCTGAGTTCAGATTGACAATATACATGTCAATTTTATATTGCAGAGAAATGTATACAAAACAGTATAATAAGATTTTTACAGCAAGGGAGGGCTGGGCAATTCATAGAAAGTAAAGGAGGGCTAGCCTGCTCATAGATTGGAGTCAATAGGTGTTTACAAGACTTCAGAGGAGAGGTTGAAATTTCCTTACAAGTGCTAATTACTTATCTACAGAATTTGAGTGTAGTTTATGTTTTTGAAAGATAAAATGTTAGCATAAGAAAAAGAAGTTTAACCAGGAGCAGTGCATACGCATAGCCATGTTTTTGTTAAGTGAGTTTTTAGAATTTTCTTAAAGTGAGATAAGACAGTAAGTGATGTTATATTACAGGGCAGCGCATTCCAGATTTTAGCTATATAATTTGAGAAGAGGGAGTCTCCAGCCATATTATTAGCTTTGGCTGGCTTTATTAGGGATTTATTGCTAGAGCGAAGAGTCCTGTTACAGGAGAATAGTGGTAGCAGATTTTGAAGGGGTTTTTTTCTGGTAGATAGAGGATTTTATGAGCCATAGTTGGTTGTAAAGAAAGAGTTGAGGAACCTCTAACCATTTAAGTTGTTTGAGTGCTGTACCGTGATGTGACCTAAAGGGGGAGTTTGTGGCCAACCTGGCAGTTTTGTTATAACAGGAGTCTAATTTTACTAAGTCATATTTTCTTAGGTTAGTAAGAACTGGTGAGGCATAGGGAAGAGCTGAGATAAAATTTGTTTGAGCAATAGTTGCTTTTGTGTCTTCTATAAGATAGTGCTTGTTTCTATATAGTGTACCAAGTTTTTTGTGTACTTTTTTATGGTTTGGGAGATGTGAATTTCAAATCTCATACTGTTGTCTATTACTACACCTAGAAGTTTTGTGTGAGCTATAGGTGAGTTGATGGTATTCTGCATGGATGCAATATGAAATGAGAGGAGGGGTACAGTAGGTCTAGAGAGATGGAACAGCACGAGTTTGGTTTTGCTGGGGTTCAGAATTAGTTGGGAGTTGGTTAGCCATGTTTTGACTTCAGAGAAGGAGTCTTGTGTTAGTGATTGTAGTTCTTGTGTAGAAGGGGCAACACATATTAATGTGGAGTCATCAATGTACTGGACCATGGGTGCAAGTGGGGTAGTAGTGTGGAAGTTGATAGTAAATAGGGAGAAAAGTGGAGGGCCTACAATGGATCGCTGAGGACCTCCTAGGGTAACAGGAAGAAGAGGTGATAGGTTCTGTTGTCATAGTACTGCTTCCTCATGCTCAGTTAGATAGTCGTGGAACCAAGCAAGAGTAGCTTGGCTTTGCATGAGCTCAGAGAGGACATTGATTAGTCTATTGTGTGAAACCATATCAAAGGCTTTGGATAAATAAAGAAAGACAGGTGATACAAATATGCTATTATTTCTGTAATGGTTAACAGTATTGGTGAAAGACATTAGAGCAGTCGTAGTACTGTGGTGGGGACAAAAACGTCTTGGATGTTGAACTGTAGGTTGTTAGTATGTAGGTAGCCCATGATTTGCATGTGTATATTTCTCTCTAGTATCTTAGACAGGGAGGATAGGCTATCAATTGGTTGATAGCTTGATAGTTCTGTTGAATTGCCTCCTTTCTGCAATAATGTGTGAAATTTTCCAGATGGCAGGGACTTGGTGTTCAGAAACAGATCTGTTAATAAGGATGGTGGCAATTCTAAGAAAGTCTTCTGGTAAGTTATCAGCAGTTAGTATAGTGGGCTTTAGTTTTTTAAGCAGTTTTTTTTATTGTGTCAGTTGAGATAGGTTGTAGGGAAAAGGTGTTTTTAATCCAAGCTATAGGAGTAACTGGAGTAGTTGTGCAAGTTTGTTTCTTATTGAGGGGTAAGGTAGTCTTGGTGAAGTATTTATTGAATTGGGTAGCTATTTGTTCGATATTATTAGTAGTAGAAGGAGGGGGTCTACTAGCTTTACTGGATAGGAGTATGTTAACAGCTGACTAAAACTTTTGTGGGTTGTTTTGGTGTTTAGTTTGGATGTCAGTGCAGTAGTTTATCTTGTCCTGTTTGGCTTGTCTCTTTGCCTTATTTCTGAGTTCACAGTAAGCTTGTTTTGAAACTTGGGATTTAGTTTTATAGCATTGCTCTCAGGCTTTGTCTCTTGATTTTATCAGTGACATAGTTTCTTTGCTTAGCCATGGGGAACATTTAGATTTTATCCTTATTGTTCTGGAAGGAGATTGTGTGTTTAAGATAGTAAGGAAGGTAGTGCTGAAGTATTTAACTGCATCTTCTAGGGAAAGTTGTTTAATTGATGCACAGTTGCAGTGTTTGAGGGTGGATATGAAGCCTTTGGAGTTAAAGTTTCTTTTGTTCCTTAATAGCTGTTGAGTTGTTAGTTTTAATGGGTTTGTTTGATGTCTGAGTAGAAAGGCTGGATGATGGCCACTGTTGCTATCTTGGAGACAGCCAGATTGAAAATAGTGGGTTTGTTTATTTGTTTGTTAAAATCCAATCAAAGATGTAGTATCTATTACATAACTTGTCAGTTGTAGTGGGCATTTTGGATGATTTGGGTGAAGCCAAGGAGGTTGATGTGATTTGTGGGGTTGTGGGAGTTACAGGTTGACCAATCTATGTTAAAATTCCCCATGATTATTGTTTCCTGGGGCAGTGTTTTTGTAGTCCAATGCAATGTATTTTCTAGTGTGGGGATGTTGTCTCCTGGTGGAATATAAGAACCTATTATGTGTATCTGTTTTTTAGAATTAATTATTAGTTTAGTAAGAATTATTTCAGCATTGTTAAAATTGGAGATGTTATGGTCTAGAGCTTGTAGATTAAGGTGATTTTTGAATAAAATGTTTATACCACCACCCCTTTTATCTTTTCTGTCTACCTGTAGTATATTATAGCCAGAAGCAAGTATTTCATTATTGCTAATGTTGGGTTTTAGCCATGTTTTGGTAATTAATGCAGTATCAGTTGGGTATAGAGAGAGGTTGGCATGCAGTTCATGGACTTTTGTTTGTGATAACCTAATATTAATGTTTAATAGTAAGATATCTGCTTTTTCTTAGGGAGGTTTAGAGATGGATGCACATGGTTGCTATACTGGGGAAGTGTCCAGTTCAGGGTAGTTTTTTGGATTGATGTCCCCATTGAGTGTTTGGTTGGTTGCTATATTAAATAATGTTTTTAGAATTGTAACTGTGTGTGTGATATTTCAAAAAGATTTGTGGGGAATTCTGGTGAGGAAGTAATGAGTAGGGTAGTTGATGAATTGGTGTTACATTAAAGAATGAGGAGGAGATGATAATGCTGTTTGAGTTAACTATTTTTGGTTTGGAGTTAGAGGTAGTTTGGTAGTAGATTAGTTCATTTAGTCTGGTGTGGTAAGAGGACAAATGGGCAGCTATTGCTTGGATTATTAGAGCAGCAGTATTTAAATATAGCATATTGTTGTAGTGGAGGTTGTTATTGGATGGGAGTAAGTAATATAAGTTGGGCTGGAGCTTTGTTATGATACTTTGGACTAGGTGGTTGCAATCTGCAGTGTTTGGTAAGGTTTTCGATGGGAATGAGTGGGGTTATTTAATTAAGTAGTAATAATTAGTGAATGAGTTGTATTAGGTGATTGGATGATATGGGTAGTGGGAGTTTCCAGGTGAGAATAAAGTAAGATGTAATGGGGTGGGTGAGAATCGGGGGCAGGGTATGGGAGCAGAGACAGCCCTAGCATAGCAAAGGTGAACAAAGCAGGAAGACCCAAGAACCTGGTCACAGCGTGAAAAAAAAAACTAAAAAAAAAAAACAATCAGTCATTCAGTGGCAGAACAGTTAGGTAAGTTCGCTCAGTGTTTCTAACCCCAGGATCTTACTAGTTCATCACTGACGATATTCAGTAATACCCAATTAGTTTAAATATTTGATGACCTGTTGATTACAGTTACTTCTTAATTGAAGGTACAGCAATAAGAAGTTAAGCCCTAGTTGTACTAGCTACCACTGATTAAGTAATGGTGGTGGGAAATGTTTATGGGGTCAGGGAGAAGTACGCAGCTGTCAGCCCCAGCATAAGAGTGTTGATGAATCTATAGGTTGGCTGTATAATTAAAGATGTACAGTATTAGTGATAACCTCTACCTTCAGATATTTCTTAGAGATTGCAGTTTTTGCTTCCAATTTTATTTAACCTTCTCGGACTGGTGGCAGTGCATTCCACAGTTTTATACTTTAATTAATGTCCACGGTGAAAGGAGGGGAATGCAGTGAGAGCTCAAAGGAAGTGTGGATAATTCAGGTATTTCTTAGAGATTGCTGTTTTTGCTTCCAATTTTGTTTAACCGTCTCAGACTGGTGGCAGTGCGTTCCACGGTTTTATGCTTTTTATTGTTTCCTGTTACTGTGTCTGCATGGTACTATGCATAGTACTGGCTTATGCTTATAAAGCAAACCATATAGCATAGACACTGGTTGTACAAATGATCGGCAGTTGGGCATATGCTTTGCTACTAGCCTTCCTCACCCCTATTGTTGTGCACTGTCTTCTTTAATGGTTGCTGCTTAGTTCCCCTAACTATAAATTGGTGTAATACTATTTTTTCATGGTGAGTTGTTCATCTAGATATGTTCTGCTCACCACCACCAAGATTGCTGTATAGACATGTATATCTTCACCAGGATGGTTACTCCATTCTCTTTGAATCACATATGAGCTTTTTCTCAACATTCTTTTGTTTTCTAGCTCTTTCTACTATGTATCTTGTCAATGTAGCCTATACATGATCAGTATTGGAAGAGTGAACACAAGATGATATTTTGCACACAAAAAACATTCTGGAATTCTGAAGAGCATAAGCACTACACTAAGCAAGTGATGGGTGGGTGGGGGGTGGCACAACATGCCTAGCAATATACAACTTTAACAACACACACTTTCAGTTCTTGCAGCCCTTTTCAAGCATCTAAGAGTCTGTAATAGAAAATATAATAGTAACAGCTACTTATTGGTGCTGCTTACTGCTGTACCCTGACTTAATTATCAGAAAAAAAGTTTTGCTGTCATCTCAGAAACAGAACAGCTATTTTGTGAGATAGTTACATGAATTACATAAGTTACACTCCAGTACCAAATATGCTCATGACATTTTAAAACAGATACACAATTAAAAATGCATCATTGGAAGCAGAACAATTATGTGGCATGAATTTCTACTAAATAAGTTTGTCTCTTTATTTCCACATGAAGTTTAAACTCATACAAATTAATAATTCACCTGAGTATATCCTTTAAGCATAATTCACTTCCTAAGGGATATTGTTTGGGATTTGTTGTGATTTATTCATCAGTTAATTTAATCCATTCTCAGACAGAAACAGCAGAAAAGTCTGCAAGTCTATAATAGTTTTTAAAAATGACACGCATAAATCACTTGTTTCTTTAATTTTTCAGAAAGCCTGCTGAAGTTATGTATAGTAATATACCTTTAGGCTATTCTAAAGCAGGTGTTCCCATAAATAATAGAAATAGCTTCTGGAATGAAGGTTACAGCTTTATAGCCTCTAGGGGCTCAGCTCTACAATCTGCCAAGAACTTTGTGCATCGAGTCAAAAACAATCTAAATAAAAAACATTTTAAGAGCATTACTTGCTTGCTGCTAATATTATTTTGCTGACCCTCCCTTACCGAAACATAAGAATATTACCTTGGCATCTGCTTGTTCACACCCTCATGTAGAATCAGATAAACATAACTTAATAAACTGAGCCTGAAAGATAATAAATGTTGTGGCTAGGGCCTCTGCATTTAACCTGTAGCTTGTACTAGCAAACAAAGGCAATCTGTGCAGAATACTATGAAAGATTCATCGGCAAACATTACATGACCTAATAATGATGAGCTCATATTATGCATTTTTTTTTTAATTGTTGCTACTACAATTTGTCTTAAAAACAGTTACAGTGAGGTCCATTTTTGTCCTGTATTACAAAAATAAGTGAAAAAAGAAATCTTCCCAAGGAATCAGAAACATTGTGCTCATCATGGTAGGTGAATTTATGTAACAAGTAGCTAGGGATGGAGCGACAGAGAAAAACACTAAGTGCGATCTTGAAAGGCTGCAAAATACACTGATCAGCACATTATGTTAATAAGCATATAATGACATGGAAATTAGCAATATTATTAAAATGAGGGTAATGGTAAAGACAAATGAGTCTAAACAATATAGCAACATAATTCAGAAATGTATAAAACTGTGTGATGAGGTATGACAGTCAGAGTTGCTGGCAGTATTAAAATCCTGGAGTTAATAGAGATGAACTGAAAATATCTTTGGGAGTTGCTGCTTTAGTAAATATGTATAGGCGTGCTGCTGTTCTCACAACGGTAGTCACTGAGGTGCCAAAACCAAAACAAATCCAAGGCAGAAGGACGCAAGCAGCAACTGTTTTATTTGGTAAAACAACTTAAAAACAAAACAAAAAGATTTCATATATATTAAGCACTTTCATTCCTTATTGAAACTTCATCAGAATATCAAATTGTTTTGGTTTTGGACCCTCTTGGATTTTGTGTTTTACCAGTCACCGAAGTGCATTTGGTTATCCTCAGTGCCACTGAGTCATATGTCTGAGCCTAATTTACCATGCCATCCTCAACAAAGAAATAGTGGACTTCTATGATGTGGATAAAGTCACCGTGAAGGAGGTGGGTAAGATGTGTCTCTCTCATATGCTGGCTCATGGGATACATGAAGTTCCCATCCCTATGGGTACCATAGTATGTGTAACTTTGATCATTCTGGCTACTGGGAACTTCCTGAGTTCAACAGTGGACACAGTTAGTATATCTCAGGCATCTGCCTCAAGGATACTCCACCATTTTGTGGATGATATGCTAAAGTATGTGGCGGATCATATATGGTTACCATGCATCATAGAGTACAGAAGGCATTCATGATATAGTCCATTTCTCTGAGGTATTGGGAGCCCGTGACTACACCTACACAGCAATGTAGGCCCCACCTGGGGATCAGGGACAATATTATATCAATGGATACTACTCCAGCAGTTGTTAGCTGCTTTGTATTGCACATGGTATACTATACAATGTATTAGCAGGCCATCTAGTCAATGTCCACAATTCTCATATCTGACACATGGCTGACTTATATCAGGGGGTTGCATGGGGTTATTTTCCACAGAGTCATCTTACTGGTAATACTCTATATGCCCTGGAGTAAAATATGTTCTGTGCATACAATATTACACAGCATGTTGATGTGCACACAGACCAGCAGGGAGGAGACATTTCACAGGAGGAAGTCCTAGAGTTAGAAGCAGAGAAAGCCTGAGAAGGAGCCTGTTGATGAGCCCACTACAAGATGGAGGGTGGCGCAGTATGTCATGGTACAAGCTAAGAGGCAGAATTTGCTTTATAATTTTTGACCAGATTATGCATAACATGCAACAGTAAAAATGATTCATGCAATAATACTCCCCAGCTTTGTTAGACCATGCATGGGCTAGCCACATTGTGCTTCAGATACAGGCTATTCAAGTAACAAAGTAATGAGAGCAGGGCACAGTTATCTTCATATGCACAGATAGGGAGGGTCACGGTGATGAGTGTCAATAGTGGGCATTATGTTTAGGTGTGTGTGTGTGTGTGTGTGTGTGTGTGTGTGTGTGTGTGTGTGTGTGTGTGTGTGTGTGTGTGTGTGTGTGTGTGTGTGCATGTGTGTGAGTGGAGGGGTGCCTTAGGCACAGGCTACCCAGGTAACAGCATAATGAGGGCAGGGCAGAGTTATCTTCATATGCACAGGTGAAGAGGTTCACAATGATTAGTGTCAACAAAGACATACGTCTGGAGCATTTGTCCCCAGGCCTCCACTGAAAATGAGTTCTGTCCCATTTGGACTTTCCTGGTAAACAAATGTTAAACAAAATAAATAAAATAAAAATAAAAAAAATAAATGATGGATATTGTGTGTGTGTGTGTGTGTGTGTGTGTGTGTGTGTGTGTGTGTGTGTGTGTGTGTGTGTGTGTGTCGAGTGATTAATACTGTGTGTAACTGTGTGAGTCATGGATGGGTGAGTGCGGGAAGCCATCAAGACTGGACAGAGAGGGAGTGATGTCACTAATATGGTGTCACTTGACAGTGGGAAGAGGTGCTGCTGGGTGTGTGTAGATAATTATCAGCACAGCTTCAGCAGTTGCAGCACTGCTGAGGTCAGGAAGACAAGTCTTGGGCATTCGCAACATTTTTAAGCATGGACTGTGTAGTCTTCATCCATTAGGGTTCTCTCTCCTGGAAAGGTTGCAGGCATGAGGCACAGCATGTACAGTGGATGGAGTGCTGTGTAACCATGAAGGTGAGATGCAATACATGTGCTAACAATTCATCTGTGCCTGCATCCATGGCACCCCTGCAATGCCCTCAGATGGTGGTACTTTGGGTTCTAGAACATGCCTTTCCATGAGAGGGGAAGGTACATTCTGGAACATGCCTTTCCCTTCCCATGGTAGGCTTGCCCACCAGAGATGGAGGTGGACCATCCACAGGAAGAGTGTCGACCATGATGGATGGCTACACAGGGACATCCACACCATACAAACTCCATACATCATTTCTCTTCTTACACATATGGTTCATATATTCCTGCAGATCATCATTGAGACCACATACAACCCAGATCATCTCAGCTACGGCTCCATTGGTATCTGCCTGTACCTTTTTAATAGCCCTGCGCAAACACTGGGGACTTTTATGAGGGCTCTAGTATAATGTAGATGTCTGGCCCAGTATTACCAGTGAGTGACTGTTGATATTGACATCTACCACTCTGTTGAGCAGTGCAGGTACTACTATAGTGAGCTGAAAAGGTGTCATTCTGACCTTCTAAGCAAACAAGAAAATGTCACAGATAGCC